>NW_025725884.1:5380000-5680000 GCF_021461395.2 Schistocerca americana
TGTGGCTGCGGTAGCGGTGGAGCGGCGGCTGCCGCATCGTTTTGCACTGCACGTTGACCCTGGACGAGCTGTCAAAGGGCATCCAATAAGGCCTGCGTCTGCTGATTCTGCAAGCGATAAAATTCGGACAGTAAATCTGTAGATTGTGGCGAAGCCATGACAGAAGTAAATCAGGGCAAAATAGTTACGAACGCAGAATTCTCGTCGCCAACTGTTGTGGACTGGCAAGACAACCAATCCACTATGACGGGAAGCCGAAAGGCACGCGTTTAAGCTCATGCAGGCTGGCGTGAGGTCTGGAACAGGACAAGGTATTAAGACTAGCAAAAAAGGTACGTAGCTTCTGGAATACATAACTTTAATCCATACTTGGTGAACATCGGTCTCACGGTACATACATCACAAGATAAATAGCAAATGATAATGGCGCCTTGCTAGGTCGTAGCAAATGACGTAGCTGAAGGCTATGCTAACTATCGTCTCGGCAAATGAGAGCGTATTTTGTCAGTGAACCATCGTTAGCAAAGTCGGCTGTACAACTGGTGCGAGTGCTAGGAAGTATCTGTAGACCTGCCGTATGGCGGCGCTCGGTCTGCAATCACTGATAGTGGCGACGTATACCACCGAACCGCGGCCGATTTAAAGACTACCACCTAGCAAGTGTGCTGTCTGGCGGTGACACCACAAATTGCATGTAGTTGTAACAGTATATTTAACTGGCAATCACGGGTTGAATGTATGTGAACGAATATAAAATGTTCCTAAGCTAACTATGGAGAGGCATGCTGAAAATGAAAAGAAAAATGCAAACGGGGATACTAAAATGTTTTCCAGCGAAACTGAAAACGAATTGCAATGATATGATCATACATTTCAAGAGATAATGTTGGATTCGCATTTTTGGGCGTAAGAAAACTTGCGTTAGACTTTGCTCAACGAGTCGGTTTGCCCCAGAATTTCAGTGCAGAAGAAGCAATGGCAGACAAAAAGTGGGCTGAAGATTTCCGTCCAAGCAAAGGAGAATGAGAACGGAGCTACAGCTCGACCTGTGAAAAGGACGTATTTTCGAGACTCTGTGCGGAAACCCCCACAGAAAATCATTCCTAAAATACAGGAATGGTGCCGTGAGTTTTTTAGAAACAGCGAAAGGAAGAAGTGCCCAGACGCATGAAGTAAAGAAATGTGGACTCCTGCACTCCTGCGAAGTGGACGGGGATGGGGAAAGGAGGGAGGAAGTTGTGTCGTGATGGCAGCAAATGGTGTTGTGAGAACTAAAACATGGGACATTTCCTTAAACTTAGACTGATAGATATCTTTCAGGTCAGGGATATAGTTTATAAGGATGTTAAAGTTCATGCACACACTTACACATATTAAGAAACCAATTACTTAAGTTGTATCATTTGCAGATGTTTAGAAAATTAGGTGTAGTGTGTTTTAGTTTTCCGAGATTTTTAGTTCCTTAAATCAGATACCAAGAACAGCGTCCCACAGTTGAGCGTGGCATTGTTTAAATATCTTTATAACTGGCTGTTTGGACTATAGTAAACAAAATCTCAAAAGTGATTAAATTTTGGCAACTCTTCCCTAGTCGTGTAGGTTATTGTATGCAATAGTAAGGAAAAGATTGTCTTAATAGTTACGAAATAATTTCTCTCTCTACCTTTATTTAATTTCATTGTTTTAGCTATGGACGATACTATTTGTTACAATTACCACGATTGTAATTTCGACCTTCGGTCTTTTTAAAGTGGTTAAATGTGTTGAAAATACAACAACTGTCAATAAAACAGATAAAATGGATTTAAGCCTACGTTCATTTTATTAACGTTGATTATTGCTGTGTTGTCAGTACCTTTAACGACTATAAAATGCCCGAAGGTGGAAATTACAACCGTGGAAATCATAGTAAATAGTACAGTGAATGGTGAATGTGATGCCATTAAACAAATTCTATGGCACTGTAATCGCACAACAAATACAACTGTGAAATTTGTCGTTTGTTTCGGTGGTATGGAAGTCAGGAAGAAATGCGAGACCGCAGAGCAGCTTAAGACTTCTCAAAGATTACGTCTGGAAAACGTATTCGTTTTGTGTGAAACATATTAGCAGGTAACATGAAGCCGACCAAAGAAATGTACATCTACATCTGCATCTACTTAGGCGCAGTCAGCTTCAAATGCCGGTCCTCTAAGCTTACTCAGAGTGTGCCTTGAGAAAAAAGTCGCCTTGCCCCAGGAATTCCCATTTGATTCATGAAAACTTCTGGGCTGAATTGCCGTGGTCCATATATAAAAATTCCTCTCCTTCCTCACGTTTCGTTGCCTACTGCGGTCAACATCTACCGTGGTGGGTCGGCGACTGGCTGCTAGGCTCGCTCGCTCGCTGTAAAACACTGGCGACATATGCCAGGTGTAGAGGCAGTGTAAGCAGCGGAGCTGGTGTTCCTGCGCTGACCTGTGGTGTTGGCAGTGGGACCTACCTTGACGAGCTGTCCTCAGTGAGCGTCGCTGGCTATAGAGACGCTCTTTGTATCTTCATCGGGACTGTGGGAGAGGGCTACTCCCGCAGTAGGTCGGGCCAGCGTCTTGTAGGCCTTTAGTGGATCTGTTGGCCCAGCCCACGAATTAGACTACAGTCAGAGTGTTCTGCGTTGTTGTAGAACACCCTGGCGATTTGCCGGAAGCGATATCGTCAGGAAAGGGATGCCTGCTTCCTCGTGGAGCAGCCTCGTCGGGTAGCGAGGCGGCTTGTGGAGCGCAAGTCGCAGCGCCCTATTCTGGACGCGTTGGAGCGTCGCAATGTGTGTCGCTGCTGCGTTACCCCACTCCACGGCCGCATATTCCAGAACCGGCCGTACCGTGGCCAGGTGCATGGAGAGGCCGTGGAGTGGAGGAAGTGTACACTAGGGGTTGAGCAGCGGGTACAACGCACCTAGTCTCCCTACTGCTTTCCCTCTGTCACGGACGTGGGGCAGCCACGTCAGGAACCTGTCCAGTGTGACACCGTGGTTTCCAGAATGAGATTTTCACTCTGCAGCGGAGTGTGCGCTGATATGAAACTTCCTGGCAGATTAAAACCGTGTGCCGGACCGAGACTCGAACTCGGGACCTTTGCCTTTCGCGGGCAAGTGCTCTACCAACTGAGCTACCCAAGCACGACTCACGTCCCGTCCTCAAAGCTTTACTTCTGCCAGTATCTCGTCTCCTACCTTCCATACTTTACAGAAGCTCTCCTGCGAACCCTGCTGAACTAGCACTCCTGAAAGAAGGAAGTTTCATATCAGCGCACACTCCGCTGCAGAGTGAAAATCTCATTCTGGAAACATCCCCCAGGCTGTGGCTAAGCCATGTCTCCGCAGTACCCTTTCTTTCAGGAGTGCTAGTTCTGCAGGTTTCACATGAGAGCTTGTGTGAAGTTGGTCGGCGATGTACAGAGAGTATAGCAGGGGGCCGAGTACCGACCCCTGCGGCACTCCCGCTCGAATCTGCCGGATGTACCACCATCTGCTCAGACGTGGAATGTGCGGCCCGATAGATACGAGCGCTGTAGGACCACGTGCGACGTCGGTACCCCGTGTACAAAAAGTTTGTACACGAGGCCGTCGTGCCACACACATTCTTAGGCCTCGGAGACGTCGAGAAGCACCGCCCCTAGGTACTCCCGCGTGTCCTGCGCTCGCATCGCCTGCTCCAGGAGGCGCAACAGCTATTGGGTGGTCGAGTGGCCGCTCCGGAACCCGAACTGTTCCTGGGTTATGAGTTGCTGTTCCGTCACCTGGCGTAAAAGCCACTCCACGTACAACCTCTCAAAGACTTTTGAGAGGGACTGGAGCTCGCTGATCGGCCGGTAGTTGGCTGCCTCACGTGGGTCCTTGCTGCTCTTGCGGATGGCAACCACGCGGAAGGGAAAGTCCCAGAGCGAAGGATGCTGTTGAAGATGACCGCCAGAGACTGGTGTACCTCTGGCGGTAGCAATCTCAACTGGCCGTTGGTGACACCATCCGTGCCACCCGCCTTCTTGGGGTTGAAGCGACGGAGCTGCAGATCGACTTCTGCAGCCGTGATTTCCTCTATCGTGTCGTCCTCTTCACGCGCAGTGAGGAAAACAGGGAGGCGGTCCTCCACTGGGCGCACGTGGTCGTCATCGAACACGTCATCGGCGGGGTGGAAATTTTCCGCGAACGTGTCCGCGAGGAAGCTGGCTTTCGCATCCGGCTCGTAGACAACGTTCGCAACCACGTGGAGGGGCGGGACTCGCTGGTGACGGCGAAGGAAGCGCCTGGCTGCCGCCAAGAACTGCCATCTGTCGTCGTTAGGGTGGCCACAAGGCCCGCCCAGTCACGATCCGGTGATCATCTATGGCGGCCGGAATCTCACGCCGCGCCCTGTTGAGGCGGCGATTCGTCTCGGCCAGCCGCGTGAGCTGCCGCTCTCGAAAGAGGCGATTTTTGTGCGTAATTTTCTCTAAAATGGTCGGCGGGAGTTGGTGCGACATTTCTCGAACCCCTCCTACAACTTCTGGATGGGGATGAGAGGTTAGACGTAATTGTCGCCTACGCAGATGACCTATTAGTTGTTGTAACTGCAAACAACAGAGCCCAGTTAGAAGAGAAAGCCAGTGGAATACAACAAACAATTACACAGTGGTGTCACAACAACAAACTCAGGATAGCCGGAAACAAAACAACATACACTTTACTGAAAGGATCACTCCAAAGGAATCCTTCGGTTAAAGTTGGGGACACAAACATCAAACGAGCACGCATTACGCGCTATCTTGGGGTACACATAGATGAAAAATTGAATTTCCACGAACACATAAGGCTAACAACAGACAAAGCAGAAAAAATACTGCATAAACTGGTGAGGCTAAATTCAAAACAGTACAGACTACCTCTACCAGTCATACGTACATGCCACTGTGCGCTCTTCGAATCAGTACTCAGCTTCGCAGCTAGCACGTGGGCACATAGGCTGAACGTGGTCACCAACAAAGCATCCGTCAGACGAGGGTAGAGAAGTGTCCTACTTAGGCTATACATGGCAAGGTGAGTGGGATGTAAGTGATAAGGGACGTAGACTGCACGACTTCCTCCCTGACGTAAGGGAGAGGTTGAGAATGAAACATATGGATCCCAGCCGCGGTATGGTACATTTCTTAAACGGACACGGAACTTGTCCCACGCACTCAAACCGCGTGAGTCTGAGGCAGACACCTACATGCACATGCGGGAAGAAGGTTCCCCAGAACACACTGTCTATTTCTGCGGGCAATACGCAGACAATAGACATACACTACACTTAGATTACACAGATACAGACATAGATCTATACACAGCAATAAGAGACGAAGAACAGTGGGCACAATTGAACGCACTGACAAACAGTATTTGAAAAACAACACATGAAGGGTATATGCGGACACGAGATTACAGACATGCCTATGTGCAGTGTAACAGTAATCTCCAGAGGATGGACAGCGATACCCACAGTGACAACGAAAATAGTGACAATGAGGAGGAACAGGAGGAGGAAGGTGAGATGTGACAGTAAATAAGCAAAAGTGCTGGCAATCTAGCCAAGAAAACACCAAATGGTGTACATGGATGGGCACCTAAAGTAGTTAATACGTAGGATTAGTAATGAATAGGATAAGCAACATAATGTCTCTACTAATAACCATTTGTGAGTGTATGTGTGTGTGTGTGTGTGTGTGTGTGTGTGTGTGTGTGTGACTGTGTGTGTGTGTGTGTGTGTGTGTGTGTGTGTGTGTGTGTGTGTGTGTGTGTGCGTGCGTGTGTGTGTATGTGTGTGACTGGCGGTTAACGGCTCGAAGAAACCATTGCGAGGTATTCGCTGTCAGTCCCATTCGGTGATGGTACTAACATATCTCTCATCTATCCTATCTTCCTTTTATATTCTTCTTAAGAAACAACAAAATTTTATTTATATTTCAACCTTAAATTATTGTTATTTTGAAAAGTATCATTCTGTGTAAATGTTGTAGATAAAACAAAAGGAAAGAATACTGTAAAAAGATGAAAAACGAAAATTGTAACATGTACGACCTGTTATAAACATCCGGTAACAGGTCTATACTTTGGCAATAAATAAATAAATGAAATAAATAGAAACAAATCTAACGGTGGCAGACGTGAAGTGCCCGACACCTTTCAGTACGGCGACGCCGAGCACGTCAGGCTGGCCGCGATGGGAGAAGGCGGTGAGGCCCAAGGGCCCCAGTACTATCGCGCCCTGCCGTTGTGTGGCGCGAAGGAGGCGGCGGCGGCCGCTGGCGTTGGTGATGCGTGTGCTTGCGTGTGCTTGGCGTTCAAGTCGCCAGCAGTGAAGATCTTCCCGCGCAACGCCAGCAGGGCGTCGAAGTCAGCCCCCTGAGCAGTCCCCTCGGCGGCCTGTAGGCCGCAACGAAGGTGAGGACCCCCGCCGCAGTGGTGACAGCCACCCCAGTGGCCTCCACCGCGGTGAGGGGCGGTACATCTACATCTGCATGATTACTCTGCAATTCACATTTAAGTGCTTGGCAGAGGGTTCATCTCCCTACCATTACACTCCTGAACAGTGCGCGGGAAAAACGAACACCTAAACCTTTATGTTCGAGCTCTGATTTCTCTTATTTTATTTTGATGATCATTCCTACCGATGTAGATTGGGCTCAACAAAATATTTTCGCATTCGCAAGAGAAAGTCGGTGACTGAAATTTCGTAAATAGATCTCGCCGCGAGGAAATACGTCTTTGCGATAATGACTTCCATCCCAGCTCGCGTATAATATCTGCCACACTCTCTCCCCTACTACGTGATAATACAAAACGAGCTGCCCTTTTTTGCACCTTTTCGATGTCCTGCGTCAACCCCACCTGGTAAGGATCCCACACCGCGCAGCAATATTCTATCAGAGGACGAACGAGTGTAGTGTAAGCTGTCTCTTTAGTGGACTTGTTGCATCTTCAAAGTGTCCTGCCAATGAAACGCAACCTTTGGCTCGCCTTTCCCACAATATTATCTATGTGGTCTTTCCAACTGAAGTTGTTCGTAATTTTTACACCCAGGTACTTGGTTGAATTGACAGCCTTGAGAATTGTACTGTTTACCGAGTAATCGAATTCCAACGGATTTCTCTTGGAACTCATGTGGATCACCTCACACCTTTCGTTATTTAGCGTCAACTGCCACCTGCCACACCATACAGCAATCTTTTCTAAATCGCTTTGCAACTGATACTAGTCTTCGGATGACCTTACTAGACGGAAAATTACAGCATCATCCGCGAACAACCTAAGAGAACTGCTCAGATTGTCATCCAGGTCATTTATATAGATCAGGAACAGCAGAGGTCCCAAGACGCTTCCCAATGGAACACATGATATCACTTCAGTTTTACTCGATGATTTGCCGTCTATTACTACGAACTGCAACCTTCCTGACAGGAAATCACGAATCCAGTCGCACAACTGAGACGATACCCCGTAGGCCCGCAGCTTGATTAGAAGTCGCGTTGTGAGGAACGGTGTCAAAAGCTTTCCGGAAATCTAGAAATACGGAATCAACTAGAGATCCCACGTCGATAGTGGCCATTACTTCGTGCGAATAAAGAGCTAGCTGCGTTGCTCAAGAACGATGTTTTCTGAAACCATGCTGATTAGGTATCAATAGATCGTTCCCTTCGAGGTGATTCATAATCTTTGAATACAGTATATGTTCCAAAACCCTACTGCAAACCGACGTCAATGATATAGGTCTGTAGTTCGATGGATTACTGCTACTACCCTTCTTAAACACTGGTGCGACCTGCGCAATTTTCCAATATGTAGGTACAGATCTATCGGTGAGCGAGCGGTTGTATATGATTGCTAAGTACGGAGCTATTGTATCAGCGTAATCTGAAAGGAACCTAATCGGTATACAATCTGGACCTGAAGACTTGCCCGTATCAAGCGATTTGAGTTGCTTCGCAACGCCTAAGGTATCTACTTCTAAGAAACTCATGCTAGCAGATGTTCGTGTTTCAAATTCTGGAGTATTCCATTCGTCTTCCCTGGTGAAGGAATTTCGGAAAACTGCGTTCAATAACTCCGCTTTAGCGGCACAGTCGTCGGTAACAGTACCGTCGGCACTGCGCAGCGAAGGTATTGACTGCGTCTTGCCGCTTGTGTACTTTACATGCGACCAGAATTTCTTCGGATTTTGTACCAAATTTCGAGACAATGTTTCGTTGTGGAACCTATTAAAGGCATCTCGCATTGAAGTCCGTGCCAAATTTCGCGCATCTGTAAGTTTTAGCCTATCTTCGGGATTTCGCGTTCTTCTGAACTTCGCATGCTTTTTCCGTTGCCTCTGCAAAAGCGATCGGACCTGTTTTGTGTACCATGGGGGATGAGTTCCATCTCTCACCAATTTATGAGGTATGGAACTCGCAAGTGCTGTTGCTACTATATCTTTGAATTTGAGCCACATCTCGTCTACATTTGCATAGTCAGTTCGGAAGGAATGGAGACTGTCTCTTAGGAAGGCTTCTAGTGACACTTTATCCGCTTTTTTAAATAAAATTATTTTTCGTTTGTTTCTGGTGGATTTGGAAGAAACGGAATTGAGCCTAGCTACAACGACCTTGTGATCACTAATCCTTGTACCAGTCATGATGCTCTCTATTAGCTCTGGATTGTTTGTGGCTAAGAGGTCAAGTGTGTTTTCGCAACCATTTACAATTCGCGTGGGTTCGTGGACTAACTGCTCGAAATAATTTTCGGAGAAACCATTTAGGACAATCTCTGAAGAAGTTTTCTGCCTACCACCGGTTTTGAACAAGTATTTTAGCCAATATATCGAAGGAAGGTTGAAGTCCCCACCAACTATAACCATATGAGTGGGGTATTTATTTGTTACAAGACTTAAATTTTCTCTGAACTGTTCAGCAACTATATCATCGGAGTCTGGGGGCCGGTGGAAGGAACCAATTATTAACTTAGTTCGGCTGTTAAGTATAACTTCCACCCATACCAAATCGCACAGAGTATCTACTTCGACTTCACTACAAGATAAACCACTAGTGACAGACACAAACACTCCACCACCATCGGAGTCTGGGGGCCGGTGGAAGGAACCAATTATTAACTTAGTTCGGCTGTTAAGTATAACCTCCACCCATACCAAATCGCACGGAGCATCTACTTCGACTTCAGTACAAGATAAACCACCACTGACAGACACAAACACTCCACCACCATCGGAGTCTGGGGGCCGGTGGAAGGAACCAATTATTAACTTAGTTCGGCTGTTAAGAATAACCTCCACCCATACCAAATCGCACGGAGTATCTACTTCGACTTCACTACAAGGTAAACCACTACAGACAGACACAAACACTCCACCACCAACTCTGCCTAATCTATCTTTCCTGAACACCGTCTGAGGCTTCGTAAAGATTTCTGCCGAACTTATTTCAGGCTTCAGCCAGCTTTCTGCAGCTATAACGATTTCAGCTTCTGTGCTATTTTATTAGCTGGACTTCGTGATGTTTGAGGGAAGCCTTGACGTAGATGGCCGTCCCGCCACCAAGGGTCAGCCTGTCGGTGCGATAGCACAGATAGTTCGCCGCCTTCACACGAATTCCCGGCAGCAGGAATGAGTCGCACACGAGGTAAATGTCAATTGCCTCGTCGCGCAAGAACGCCATGAATTCCTCTTGCTGGGGGACCGAGCTGTTCGCGTTGAGGGCGCATACGGTGAGGCCACGGATGTGGCGGTTATCCATGGTGGGCAGAAGCAGCAAGGTCAGCCTGGAGGGCCGTCGTAACCGCGGTGACGAGCACCGAGAGTTGCTCGAGCAGCTGCCTCAACGACCGCAAAAGCGATCGGGATCCGAGGGTGCCGTTGGGGCGGCCTCCGCTACGGGGGCGGCTAGTTGCGACCGCGCCGTAGAAGGCGACTGCCGTGTATCACCGGCAGCTAGTTGCAATGGCGCCGCAGCACGAGTTGCCGGCTGCTGCCACGGCAGAGTGTCGGCGGCAGTCCGTTGCGCAGCGGCAGGGGTGGCCCGCCCCGCGCGCCGGCGACTCCTGCGTGGGGCGGCATCGCGTATGCCAGGCGTGGTTGCCGCGGTTGCCACTCGCCCGGGGGAAGCCGCGGACGGTGCAGTCGGCTGCTACCACTCGCCAACGGCCTGCTCCGTTCGCTGGGTGGAGGAGGCAGACGGTCCGCCTTCGGTGGCGGCAGCAAAACTCGTGGACGGGTGCACTTTACGAGAAGGAGCAGCCACGCGCCGTTGCTGGTTTAGGCTCCGTTTGGAGGCCGAACAGCCTCTGTAACTGGCAACGTGCTGCCCGCCGCCTCTCGCCTTTGGCCCGAAGCGGCTCCACCGCGACCTCGACACGGCCGACCCGCTGCACCTGGAAAATCTTCCGGTTTTCCAGGTTGTCGATGAGGGCAACCTGGTACAGTGGCATGTCTCGGTGAGTTCCAGGGACTTCATCGGGCCGGTGGACCGGATGCTAAAGCCCACGTCCTCGAGCTCCTCTCGGAGGTAGTCCGAGACAAACTTGAGGGGAAGGTGGTGGAAAACCACATTCAGAAGTCTGAGGGGGTCGGAAGGGTGCGTGTAGCACGGGAGGCCATCCTTGCAGGTGGTGTCCATCACCGCGCGGTACTCTTCATTGGACGTCACTGTGACCTTGTAGAGGTCACGGCCGGCGGCCTTGACAGTAGTGGACGTTGCCACCCTGTCAAGTTTCCGCTGGAAATCCATGTAGGCGCCGTCCCATTGGACGAATGATGGGCGGCGGGGGCGGCGGCTTCTTCTGGGGCGTCGTCGTCCTCTGCCGCGTCCGCATCAGGCTGCCGGGAGGCAGCAGGCGAACGACTGGGTCGCTGCGTCTTCGTTGCCAGCCTCGGCTTGGCGGTGCTCCGGGAGGAGCTCGCGACCGTCTTCACAGCCTCTATGGTGGAGGCGCCGGAGGCCCTAGACGCCTTCTTCCGCGGACTCGCGGTGTTAGAGGTCAGGGAGGCGTTGTCGGAATCGTCGTGTGTCACAGCCCGGCGTTTTCTGGGCGCGCGGGCATCGTCAGCGTCGATGTCGCGACGCTCTGCCTCTGCAATCGCCTCAGTAAGCTTTGCGCCCGGCAGTTCGATGGCGGCCACCTCGGTGGCCTCTGCAGCGGACTGTGCCCCCGTCCAGACCGCGGGGTTTCCCCTAGCGCAGGACGGGGCTTCAACTGGCGCAGGCACGGGCTCTTCCTGTGTCTCTGGGGCCAGAGGAGCGACGCGGGGCACAACGACCTCTCGAGTGGTCTCGGCAAAGATAGGACCCCCCGTGAGGGAGCTTGTTCATAAGAATGAACGCTCGGTCACGAGAGCGCAGGTCAGAAGTAAAAGAGTCATCGTTAGCGTAGTCAGGAGTCGACTGCCGGTTCGTCATAGGTGGGGGGCCGGACGGGTCCGCCTTCAGGATCAGCTCAGTCGCCTGAGCTGGCCCCACGGACGACGATCCGCCAACCCTTCGCATGGCGATACACCTCTCTCATCGATATCTCGAGCAGCACTCGAGTGCGTGCGTAAGCGCGTGTGTCGTGCGTGCGTCGTGTGGCTGCTAGGCGGTGGAGGTCCCGCTTATACAGAGAGATTAGATGGCGCCACCTCTCATCACGTGCTTTCGCCTTTAAAACTATCTCCGGCTAGTGCCATCTTTCTCGACTACAGGTAATCGATTGTCACTTCGTAGGTGCAAAGTCGACCGCCATATCTTGTCTAGTTTTATTCCTTCTTATTTTTTATTAAAATTATTTTCGTGTTTGCAGATCTCTATAGCTTCTCTATACATGCGTGTATAATAATGTGAGGTCGTAGCTATCATCACCGTCTTTGAAAAAGTGTTCCGTTACATCTGAATTGTCAATTTGTCCCAATCTACAGTTCCTTTTGTGTTCTGTTGGGCGGGTATTAACACTCCTTCTAGTTGTTCCAATATACACCATGCAACAGCTACACGGAATTTTATACACACTTGGGGTAGCTAACGGGTGTCGTGCGTCTTTCACCGATCTTAAAGTTTCTCTTATTTTCTTGGTAGGTCGAAATATTGTCTCCACTTTCCCAATACGATCCGTGGTGTTATGAATAAATGGAAGTAAAACTTTTCCAGACGACGTTTGTTGTTGTCGTGTTTTTTCGGACACTTTTCTTCTAGGGTGGAGTGCTCGATCTATCTCGTTGTCAGTGTACTCATTTCTCTTGAAAGCCGTTCGTAAGTGGCTTGATTCATATTGCAAATAAATAGGCTCACAGATTTTATTAGCTCTGTCCACAAAAGTTTTTATGACTCCTCTCTTCTGGCTAGGATGATAATTCCGTGTAGTTGTGGCATGGTTTATATTGGAACAACTAAAAGGAGTGTTAATACCCGCCTAACGGACACAAAAAGAACTGCAGATTGGGACAAATTGACAAATCAGCTGTAGCGGAACGCGTTTTCAAAGACAGTGGTCACGAAATAAAATTTACTGAGACAAACGTGATAGCTAGGACCACACATTATTATACCCGCATGTTTAGAGAAGCTATAGAGATCTACAAACACGAAAGTAATTTTAATAAAAAAGAAGAAGGATTAAAACTAGACAAGATACGGCGGTCGACTTTACACCAACGAATTGACAATCGATTACCTGTAACTGAGAGAGATGGCACTAGCCAGAGATTGTTTTAAGTCGAAAGCACGTGATGAGTGGTGGCGCCATCTAAGCGCTCTATACAAGAGGGGCCTCCAGCGCCTAGCAGCCAGTCCCCGACTCACCTCGGAAGATATTGCCCGCAGTAGGCAACGAAACGTCAGAAAGGAGATGAAGTTTTACATATGGACCACGGTAATTCAGCCCGGAAGTTTTATTTAATGAAGACACCGGCCGTGAAAGCTTACATGTTATGATTAATTCCCATTTGAGTTACATAAGCATCTCCGTAATACTTCCGTGTTTTTCGTACCTATCGATAACAAATCTAGCAGCGTGACTCCTAATTGCTTCGATGTATTCCTTCAATCTGTCCTGGTACGTATCCAAAACACTCTAGCAGTATTCAAAAATACAAAGCACTAGTGTCCTATATGCGGATTCCTTTACAAATTAATCACACTTTCTCAAAATTCTCCCAATTAACTGAAGTTCACCATTCACCTTCCCTATCACAGTCCTCACATAATCGTTCCATTTAATGTCGGTTTACAACTTTACTCCTATACATTCAAACAATGTGATTGTGTCAAGCAGCACACTACTAATGCTGTATCCGAACACTACACGTTCATCTTTCCTTTTCGTCCACATTAAGTCACATTTATCCTCATTTAGAGCCAGCTGCCTTCCATCACACCAGATAGAAATTTTGTCTTATTCATCTCGTATCCTCTCACAATCAATCGACTTCGACAGCTTCTCCGAATCTGTACTAACCTTTAGTGTCGTCATTGCGCATTCCACTTTGAACCCAGAGTGCAACAGCCTCTGCCTCTGCATCATTTTCAGAAGTTCGTTCTTAAAAAAATTGTTAGTCTTTTCCGTCCTCAATCCACCTTCTGCGTTCATAGTTCTCCAGACCACGATTTACAGTCCGCTTACACTTTGTCCATAAAAACTTTACATCGATCTTACTGGAATTACATGATGTCAGATCACTGACTAAGTGAGATGCTAACGACTGTTTATCTGCTCTTTGTAGCAGAAATAATCTCCTAGCCTTCTTGACTGATGAAATAACTTCCGTAACCATAGTCGTTATTTGTCATCATGATCCCCGTCTCTATACTAACGCTATCGGGAAGGTCCGGCCTGTTTGTACCTACAGGGTCTGAGAGATCTCCATCGCGTGTGGTCTGCCGAAGTAGGTGCTCAAGACAGTTTTCAGAAAATATGTTCAATAGTCTGAGTTTTGGTATACTCGGCACACTCTTGACACTGAGGGTCACGGAATATTAAATTCCCTAACAATTTCCGAAATGGAATGTCCCGTGTTTCTAGCTCCAGGGATCAGAGTCTGTTAATTCCCGTCGCGCGGCCATAATCACGGCGGAAGCCTTTTCACGTTAATCAGGTGACTAAAACTGACAGCTCCGTCAAAGTATTGCCATTTTATACCCTGTGTGCTTGATATTACGGCCATCTGTATATATGTATATCGCTACGCCAATTTTGTCACCTCAGTGTAAACGAGTCTGAGGTGAGAATATTCTTAAATGACTGTAATATGATTTTTATTAATTAACTCAGGACTTATAGTCGTATAGAAGTAATTGAAACATCCAGAACCAATTCGATCAGCAGAGCACGGTATTTTGGTAGAAACACCTGGAAACCAGTCATTCATTTGTTCCATACAAACGTAACATAATTACGAAACTGCACTTGACCTTGTATTGATATGGAGAGCTTTTGTCTTAAAGAGAAAGTTGTTATGGTGCGCTATACTAATAATATAGGTTGATAGCTTACAATGTTTGGCAAGTTTGCTTCTTACATTTGCTTTCAGTATGAAGTTAATGTTGGATCGTTAAAACATAGACTATTTCCATACATGCAGCGTTTCGTTCTTAATAAGAAAAGCTTAGAAATAAATAAGCAATCAATACGTTTCGTCGGCTCCGGTACTAGTTAACTTTTCCGATATTATCGAGGTATTGCATCGATTCTGGTTCCGAACACCTATAACTGAATTCAGGGCTGGCCAGAATCACAGTACCGAATGAACAATAATTTGTCGTTCACAGTACATTAATCGTATTCCATTGAAACCACGAGGAAGGTTCTGGGACCCGCAAATGAGTCAAGAAATTTCATTTTGTGTAATTGTAATACAATGAAATTACTAAACATTGTGAAACAGTACATATTCTAGGCTCGAAATGGCAAACTTATTGACGTCGTGGTTTTCTTGGGCCCACATTGTTATGATGTTTATGTGTACTGGAACAGTTGTTACCTCACTTTTGGAAGCTATTTCTGTTGTGACGTATTTATCCCATTAGACAGAATGGAAAGTTTAACTGCTGCAGTATCATAACGCCTGCACTAGTTGCACCAATGTTACACACGGACATTATCGCTGCATTTATTTCCTCGAAATCTATCTATTTCGGCCATGACTGTATTGACTGTGACTATCCTTTAGACGACTACTAACTGATTCTGGTCGTCTCCCCACTTGTTAGTGAGTGCTACGTTGCTAGGTTGTCAGGACCTGCCCTCTTCAATCTCTTTTTCAAATCATTTAACATGCAAGTGGCACAATACTGCAGCGTAGCTAATAGCATTTCGTGCTGCAGATCACAAGTTCAAACACAGCCTATAGCATTAATTTGCTATTAAGTATTTATAAGTTAAGGAAGGTTCTTGAAATGTGTAACGTTTGTGATGTTTGTGTATTATGGAATATTCGATGTAAGTATGAATACCAGCACTCTGAAGTATTCGTTGTTTATATCAACACCAGCATTCTGCAATATTTGATGTCTGTATAAATAGCTACACTCTCCGTGCAGGAGTTCACTTCTGTTGTAGCTCCACGTTGACGTCAGTAATAAAAATTGCTTTAGTTCTAAGTGGTCTATTTCGCTGATGACCCTACCTACGGATTTGGACTTGACTATGGTTTCGACGTGACAACAATACGAAACATTAGTGTCAAATTGCACTCTTAAAGTAATTTGCAGAGAAGCAATATGTCAATAGAACATTGCTCTGGCGTTATTCCGGTTACTAATATGTGGGGTTTTACTAGCCATGCAAGATGTTGTCAAATCCAGTTTGAAAATATCGGGACTTACGGATTTGAGAATAAAAGATGGACAAGGATCTAAGATTCGGAACATAAGAAGCACGTAAATTAATATTTTCTTATAATACATTGATACAGCTGCACTTGCATACAAAAGATAGGTTCTTCATATATATATATATATACATATATATATATATATACGTACATACATATAATCAGTCATTACCTTTCACCACAGACAACGCTGTGGCCGATAGCCTTCACTGAACGACCGACAGCAGCGGCGTTTCCGTAGAGTTGTCAATGCTGACAGACACACAACACTGCGTGAAATAACCGCATAAATGAATGTGGGACGCACGACGAGCGTACCCGCTAGGACAATACGGCGAAATTTGGCCTTAATGGGCTATGTGCAGCAGACGGCCGACGTGAGTGCCTTTGTTAACAACACGACATCGCCTGCAGCGCCTCTCCTGTGCTCTTGACCGTATCAGTTGCACCCTGGATAACTGGAAAACTGTGGCCTGCTCAGACGAATACCGATTTCAGTTGATAAGAGCTCGTGGTAGAGTTCGAGTGTGGTGCAGACGCTACGAATCCGTGGACCCAAGGTGTCAACAAGTGTTAGCTGTTGGTGGCTCCATAATAGTGTGGTTTGTGTTTATATGGAATCGACTGGCTACTCGGTTATGTTCGCCTACTTGGAAAACATTAGCAGCCTTCCATGAACTTCATGATCCCAAACAGCTACGTAATTTTTATGGTAGACAATACGCCATGTGAGCGGGTGACAGTTGTTTGCGATTGGTTTGAAGAAAATTCTGGGCAATTCAAGCAAACGATTTGGCCACCCAGATAGCCCGACATGAACTCCGTCGAACACTTATGGTATATAATCGAGAGGTCAGTTCGTGCACAAAACCCTGCGTCGGCAACACTTTCGCAGTTGAGTCGATGCTACGTTGAGTTGCTGCACTACGCCGAAGAAAAAGAGCTCCGACACGATATTAGGAGGTACGCCATGACTAAGTCGCTTGCTTGCGTCCGTCTGTGTAGGCAGGCTAGTCTCACGAAATTCTGTGGCGCTTTTTACCCGATTTTTACTAACAGATACGCTGATTCGTGAGGAAGGATTTAGCATCTAGTTTATATACATTTGATACATACTGTCTGAATTAGGGCGAATACCATTGCCACCTAGCAAACAGCCGCCTTAACCAGACACAGCAGCGGTGTCTCGTGAATGCAGCAAGCAGGACCTAATTCATAATATCTCATGTGGTGGTGTAGCGAGCAGTAGAACGTGTGGCTGGAAGCGGAAAGGTTGTGGGATCATATCCCGGAGTGAGCAGTAGAACGTGTGGCTGGAAGCGGAAAGGTTGTGGGATCATATCCTGGAAGAGTTCCCTTTCTCCACTCTGTGCCTTAACCGAGTATCACCTCTGAATGATCTAGCGATACGCATTTCGAAATATGACTAAAATTTCAATCTGCCAATTGCTGCTTCCCTCAGATTCGCACGCTCAATTCACTGCAAATTCCTTGAACAATGGGCAGTCAGTTACTCTACACTAAAGCATCGTAGTAAATATCGGCAATGACGGAAAGGTAACCACTTCATTATCAGGCTGTGATGAGACACAGTTGGAAATAATGAACCAATAAATCCCCTCCAATCATTTGAGAACAATTGCATTGCGGAGAAAACATGCGAATCCAAAATATGTGATGTTTTATTTTTTTTCTAGGAGTAAAATTTTTTCCAAAAAGCAACTTTGCTTCGTTGACTGGCTAAAACCGGTACGGATATTTTTCGGTATTTGTTTGGCCTTTGTCATGTCAGGTGCTTTTATTTTTAATTAATAACCAGATAAAATAGTCGCAATATCAATTACCTATTGCAACAATGCTAAACCCGTCCGTTTTTAAATAAAACGTTTTTTAAGGTTCAAATGGTTGAAATGGCTCTGAGCACTATGGAACTTAACATCTGAGGTCAACAGTCCGCTTGACTTAGAACTACTTAAACTTAACTAACCTAAGGACATTACACACATCCATGCCCGAGGCAGGATTCGAACCTGCGACAGTAGCAGCAGCACGGTTCCGAACTGAAGCACCTAGAACTGCTCGGTCATAGCGGCCGGCTTTTTTTAAAGCAACGAGTGTTTTTTATTCGTAAAATTGCATTGCTTTGAAATATTGTGTAATAATAGAAAACGAGAAAAACGGTCAGTTCTATATTAATAACAATAAGACAGAAACGGACATCAAACGAATAGTATAAGAATCGGTATAGCTTTGCTGGGTCTATAATGTACCAGTTACCATGTGGCGTGGGCTATCAGATGGTATGCGTGTAGAAGCAGTGTGCAGGACCTGGGCTATCAGGTCTATACGGCAGTTTCTCATTGTCATAGTCGAACATCACTCGTATTACAAAATGGAACCATTCCTCATCTGAGGTATTGAAGTGTGATATCAGTGAATTACGCTAGTCCATTACTTTAAAAGATTAAAAATGGGAGAAGTCACAACAAATTTGAGACATCATATAAGGGGAAAACTTGGAACCTAACAAATCACTCTCAGTTTAAAATAAAACCACAAACCAACTCATCTAATGCCCGTATACACAACATGCCTTTATCTGCTTTTAACAAATGAAAACGGACAAATTAACACGAAAAATAGAGTTCTTCAACCTCAGTTTTCACCCTATAGCACCGACTGTTTGCAATGCCCAAGAAGTGGTATGAACCGCTATTACAACACGATTTTTGAGCAGAGTTACAAAAATTTCCAATCAGTAGGATAACACTGGGGATTTTTAGTAGTACCCAACCACGTCTCACTTTTCGAGAAAAGGGGCTTTTTTCTTTGACTATTAGCTCAATATTGTGATTCTTTGTGTTTTGAAATTGAGGGAGAAAAAATGATTCAATCTTTGATCGATATCCATCCCTATTTACAGATCATAAACGGAAGAAAAAACCGTATATCGGTTGTTTCTTAAACCAGTTATTTTGAGCGCTTTTCACAGTTCAGTTAAACTGGCATTGAAAAAGCCGATATAACCGAAAACCCGTCGTTTCAGCCAAATAATCGCCATCGTTACTCTCAGCTTTCTACCTTTCTTTAATCAAACCCATATATGGACGCAGTTCTCTATGCGGTGTAGAGAGTCCACGACAAACAAATGCAGCAATGAGCCTCTACAATGCATCACACTGCGTGCCAAGCTTCACAGAGGAAGTACTGTAACACAAAATAAACAACTTCATTTCGCCAGTACTTCATCTCCTTCCTTCCAAACTTCACAGACGTTCTCCTGCGTAACTTGGAGAAAGTGTACTGCGGAGAAATTGCTAAGCCAAAACTTGGAGGATGTTCAATCTGCAGTTGAGTGTGCGCCGATATGTAACTTCCTGGCAGGTTAAAACTGTGTGCCTGAACGAGGCTTGAACCTGGGATCTTCGCCCTTCACGCAAAAGCGCTCTACCAACTGAGCTACTTAAGTACGAGTCATGACCAATCGTCTCAGTTGGTAGAGCACTTGCACGTCGAAGGTAAAAGGCCTCAGGTTCCAGTCTCACTCCAGCACACAGTTTTAACCTGCCAGGTAGTTTCATATCAGCGCAAACTCCACCTCAGGGTGAAAATTCATTCCAGAAACGAGCTAAACTTGTATTGTCATGCGTGGTTTATTATTATTATTTATTTGCGTCACCTCTGCCAGCCTCTGACACAAATTGAATCATTCACACACACATACACCCATGATTCGCATACAGGTTTTGCATTCGTTGTAAACATATTTCTAACATCACGTTGTACTCCCATTATTCCCATGAGATATCACTCCAACCTCCAGTTCAATATGGAACACGTAGCATTCATGCTTCCAGTCAACTTTCCTGTCGTGTGCCACTTACATTGCATAAGTTATATGGAAGTGACGATATTTAATTTTTTAACGTTGTTCTCTGAAATTTATCCGTAACTCCACGCAGTAGCCTGCTAGCAAAATACGCTACGCCACACAAGCTGTCTGACTGTACATACTTAATGCAACCTGTGCGTAGTCGGGCTGGGTCACTCGTGTGCGAAGGCAAATCAGAAAGTCTTTGCCCCTATTTTCTATAAGCTACGTAGCTCACACACCGATTCATACATTTGTCCCATTGCAGCAGTAAATTTGATGTGCCCCTGGAACAGAATTTGTCTGGCCGATTATGGAACCACCTTCGGACTGCTGTTTTCGTTCTTTATTACTTGTGAATGGCTGTTCAACCAGGAACTTCTTCAATGGTGCTAAAACGTGGAAATCAGTAGGGGGCGAGGTCTGGACTGTATGGTGGGTAGTCCGGAATGGCTGGTGCTTTTTGGCAGTTCTGAGTGCCACATGTAGTCTCGCATTGTCGTGCAGCAGAATCACGTTGTCCACATCGAGAATCCCTCGGCCTTCACCTAACGGCAGCTCTCGGATGTGACAGTGTGGAACAAATACTGTCGACATTCTTGTGGCGTGAAATCCATCAGGAGCAGTCCACGCCTATCTCAAAAGGTCGTTAAAAAGGCTCTGAGCACTATGCGGCTTAACTTCTGAGGTCATCAGTCGCCTAGAACTTAGAACTAATTAAACCTAACTAACCTAAGGACATCACACACATCCATGCCCGAGGTAAGATTCGAACCTGCGACCGTAGCGGTCGCTCGGCTCCAGACTGTAGTGCCTAGAACCGCATGGCCACTCCGGCCGGCAAAATGTTGTTAACATCACTTTCCAAGCAGATGGCGCTGAACGGATTTTTTTTTTGTCACAGGCGAACCTGGATGTTTCCACAGCATGCTCTGGTGCTTGAATTTCGTTATGAAATGCAGTATCCACGTTTTATCGACAGTAATATGGGGGTCCAGGAAACTTTGACCCTCCTTGGAATACCATTGCAGATGATTCAGTGAAGACGTCATTCGCTTGCCTTCCAACATGTCGTCCAACTGCTTAGGCACCCACTGACATGAAACCTTCCGGTACCATAGCGCTCCTGGAACGATGTCGTAAGCACTCCCATACAATACGCCAAGATGTCGGGAAATGGCCGTGATTTTCACGCACCGATCTGCTTTCAACATTGCATCCGCGCGGGAATATGGTCATCAGTCAGCAAAAAACGCGGCCTCCACGATAGCTCATTGAGATGCTAGACTTCATGGCCTTTGTCGAACTAACAGCACCACCACGACCTCACAATTCTCAAAATGAATCAGTTTTCCCCACATGTGGGCTGCATTTCCCTGTAGATCTCGATGGGTGTTCGTCCCTTGTTCCATAGAAAACAAATCAAGCTTCGTTGCTCTAACGTCACGGACGTGTGAACCACAACCGTCGTGCGGCGGAGCTACCGGAAGATAAGGCCGGAACGAACCAAGATGGGTCCAACGCTGGGAAAGGACATGTTGACTTCGCATTTATAACCTAATTTGGCTATAAAAAGTAGGGGCTTGGACTTGCTGATTTGGTCTCACACATGTAGTGTCCCCCGTCGCGTTTTTCAATCTTTATCTGATGGATAATTTCGAGAACCACTGTAGGTATTTTGATACGGTTCGCACTGATAGACAAACTGTTTTATTTACAAGGAAGGCTTGTGTTTAATATTTATTACCGCAACGCTAGACAACTCGTCCGGCTACAGGCACAAGGGCAACCCGCCGTAGGCTGCTCTCTGACACAGTGGAAACTTGGTAGGTTGAAAGAGGAGCGAAAATAAAGGGACACGTACTTCGACTTACAGTCAATAGTTTTCGAGAAAATCACACTCCAGCATTCGACGCGGTTTCATCAGTCCACTAGCGCATCGTACACTACTAACCATTAACATTGCTCCACAACGAAGATGAGGTGCTACAGACATGAAATTTAACCGACAGGAAGAAGATGCTGTGATATGCAAATGATTAGCTTTCCACATTGTGCACTCACACAAAGTTGGCGCCGGTGGCGACACCTACAACGTGCTGACATGAGGAAAGTTTCCAACCGATTACTCACACACAAACAGCAGTTAACCGGCGTTGCCTGGTGAAACGTTGTTGTGATGCCTTGTGTAAGTAGGAGAAATGCGTACCGTCACGTTTCCGACTTTGATAAGGGTCGGATTCTAGCCTATCGCAATTGCGGTTTATCGTATCGGGACATTGCTGCTCGCGTTGGTCGAGATCCAATGAGTGTTAGCATAATATGGAATAAGTGTAACGGATCGTGCGGCCACGTGTCCATCCCTGAGACAACACATGGGAACGTTTGCAAGACAACAACCATATGCACGAACAGTTCTACGACGTTTGCAGCAGCATGGACTATCAGCTCGGAGACCATAGCTGCGGTTACCCTTGACGCTGCATCACAGACAGGAGCGCCTGCGATGGTGTACTCAACGACGAACCTGGGTGCACGAATGGCAAAACGTTATTTTTTCGGATGAATCCAGGTTCTATTTACAGCATCATGATGGTCGCATCCGTGTTAGGCGACATCGCGGTGAACGCACATTGGAAGCGTGTATTCGCCATCGCCATACTGGCGTATCACCCGGCGTGATGGTATGGGGTGCCATTGGTTACACGTCTCGGTCACCTCTTGTTGGCACTGACGGCACTTTGAACAGTGGACGTTACATTTCAGATGTGTTACGACCCGTGGCTCTGCCCATCATTCGATCCTTGCGAAACCCTACATTTCAGCAGGATAATGCACGACCGCATGTTGCAGGTCCTGTACGGGCCTTTCTGGATACAGGAAATGTTCGACTGCTGCCCTGGCCAGCACATTCTCCAGATCTCTCACCAATTGAAAACGTCTGGTCAATGGGTACCGAGCAACTGGCTCGTCACAATACGCCAGTCACTATTCTTGATGAACTGTGGTATCGTGTTGAAGCTGCATGGGCAGCTGTACCTGTACACGCCATCCAAGCTCTGTTTGACTCAATGCTCAGGCTATCAAGGCCGTTATTACGGCCAGAGGTGGTTGTTCTGGGCACTGATTTCTCAGGATCTATGCACCCAAATTGCGTGAAAATGTACTCACATGTCAGTTTTAGTATAATATATTTGTCCAATGAATACCCGTTTATCATCTGCATTTCTTTTTGGTGTAGCAATTTTAATGGCCAGTAGTGTACTCATCCTAAATTATACTAAGGACAAAGACACACACCCATGTCCGACCGCTCATCTAATCCCGCGCGGCTGTAGTTAACTGCCAAAGCATTTGCAGCGAAGCGCCTGAGTTCGATGTGTATCTGGAAAGCAATGAAGCCTACGGAATCTGAGGTACAGAAACATGGTTGCGCCTGACATTGGTAGCTATAACGTTTTCGGGAAAATTTAACTTACTGTAAAAAAGATAGGGTAGTGGGAAATGCGGTTGTTGTATTTGTCTTAGTAAACAAGGAACTCAGACCCGCCGAGACAGAATTTGAAGCTGAATGAGAGATTCTTTGGGGAAGACTCCTTGGGCAAAATGGCAATTGTATCATTCGATCGACCAGCAGATTCACGTCCTGTTGTTATTGTGGTCTTCAGTCCTGAGACTGGTTTGATGCAGCTCTCCATGCTACTCTATCCTGTGCAAGCTTTTTCATCTCCCAGTACCTACTGCAACATACATCCTTCTGAATATGCTTAGTGTATTCATCTCTTGGTCTCCCTCTACGATTTTAACCTCCACGCTGCCCTCCAATACTAAATTGGTGATCCCTTGATGCCTCAGAACATGTCCTACTAACCGATACTTTCTTCTAGTCAAGTTGTGCCACAAACTTCTCTTCTCCCCAATCGTATTCAATACTTCCTCATTAGTTATGTCATCTTCCCATCTAATCTTCAGCATTCTTCTGAAGCACCACATTTCGGAAGCTTCTATTCTCTTCTTGTCCGAACTATTTATCCACTCCATACGAGTACTTTCAGAAATGACTTCCTGACACTTAAATCAATACTGGATGTTAACAAATTTCTCTTCTTCAGAAACGCTTTTCTTGCCATTGCCAGCCTACATTTTATATCCTCTCTACTTCGACCATCATCAGTTATTTTGCTCCCAAATAGCAAAACTCCTTTACTACTTTAAGTGCCTCATTTCCTAATCTAATTCCCTCAGCATCACCCGACTTAATTAGACTACATTCCATTATCCTTGTTTTGCTTTTGTTGATGTTCATCTTATATCCTCCTTTCAAGACACTGTCCATTCCATTCAACTGCTCTTCCAAGTCCTTTACTGTCTCTGACAGAATTACAATGTCATCGGCGAACCTCAAAGTTTTTATTTCTTCTCCATGAATTTTAATACCTACTCCGAATTTTTCTTTTGTTTCCTTTACTGTTTGCTCAATATACAGATTGAACAACATCGGGGAGAGGCTACAACCCAGTCTTACTCCCTTCCCAACCACTGATTCCCTTTCATGTCCCTCGACTCTTATAACTGCCATCTGGTTTCTGTACAAATTGTAAATGCCTTTCGCTCCCTGTATTTTACCCCTGCCACCTTTAGAATTTGAAAGAGAGTATTCCAGTCAACGTTGTCAAAAGCTTTCTCTAAGTCTACAAATGCTAGAAACGTAGGTTCGCCTTTCCTTAATCTTTCTTCTAATATAAGTCGTAAGGTCAGTATTGCCTCACGTGTTCCAGTGTTTCTACGGAATCCAAACTGATCTTCCCCGAGGTTGGCTTCTACTAGTTTCTCCATTCGTCTGTAAAGAATTCGTGTTAGTATTTTGCAGCTGTGACTTATTAAACTGATAGTTAGGTAATTTTCACATCTGTCAACACCTGCTTTCTTTGGGATTGGAATAATTATAATCTTCTAGTAGTCTGAGGGTATTTCACCTGTTTCATACATCTTGCTCACCAGATGGTAGAATTTTGTCAGAACTGGCTCTCCCACGGCCGTCAGTAGTTCCAATGGAATATTGTCTACTCTGGGGGCCTTGTTTCGACTCAGGTCTTTCAGTGCTCTGTGAAACTCTTCACGCAGTATCATGCCTCCCATTTCATCTTCATCTACATCCTCTTCCATTTTCATAATATTGTCCTCAAGTACATCGCCCTTGTATAGACCCTCTATATACTCCTTCCACCTTTCTGCTTTCCCTTCTTTGCTTAGAACTGGGTTTCCATCTGAGCTCTTGATATTGATACAAGTCGTTCTCTTATCTCCCAAGGTCTCTTTATTTTCCTGTAGGCGGCATCTATCTTACCGCTAGTGAGATAGGCCTCTACATCCTTACATTTGCCCTCTAGCCATCCCTGCTTAGCCGTTTTGCACTTCCTGTCGATCTCATTTTTGAGACGTGTGTATTCCTTTTTGCCTGCTTCACTTACTGCATTTTTATATTTTCTCCTTTCATCAATTAAATTCAATATTACTTCTGTTACCCAAGGATTTCTACTAGCCCTCATCTTTTTACCTACTTGATCCTCTGCTGCCTTCACTACTTCATCCCTGAAAGCTACCCATTCTTCTTCTACTGTATTTCCTTCCCCCATTCCTGTTAATTGCTCCCTTATGCTCTCCCTGAATCTCTGTACAACCTCTGGTTCTCTTAGTTTATCCAGGTCCCATCTCCTTAAATTCCCACCTTTTTGCATTTTCTTCAGTTTTAATCTACAGGTCATAACCAATAGATTGTGGTCAGAGTCCACATCTGCCCCTGCATATGTCTTACAATTTAAAACCTGGTTCCTAAATCTCTGACTTACCATTATATAATCTATCTGATACCTTTTAGTATCTCCAGGGTTCTTCCATGTATACAACCTTCTTTCATGATTCTTAATCCAAGTGTTAGTTATGATTATGTTGTGCTCTGTGCAAAATTCTACCAGGCGGCTTCCTCTTTCATTTCTTAGCCCCAATCCATATTCACCCACTATATTTCCTTCTCTCCCTTTTCCTACACTCCTATTGTAAGCGAAAAGTTCAGAGGAAACCTCATTTGTTTGCACGTAAGTTCCCCAATCACACGGTAATCTTTGACGGAGATTTTGGTCATGCAACAACCCAATTGTAAAATTACAATTTTGGTAGAAACGATCATGACAATTCATCCTTGGAAATGTTATGCAATCCCTTCTTCGAAAACTACTTAGAACCTAAAGATTGGAAACGAACTCTTGTACACCTACTTTTGTGTACAGTCACACGTGAGTGAGACAGGAACTGAAATTTAGGCTACCAAAGCAAAAGCTAAAATGTTTAACTCCAGTTCATATATTCCTCAACAAAGGAAAAATCCAGAAGAATTACCCCACTTTAATTTTCGTAGCATGTAGAACATATCCTGAGCCAAAATATAATGAGATATTTCGAACAAAATGACAAAATGACCTGCTTCATACCAGCCAGCATGGTTTCTGTATACATGGAACATGGGAGTCCCAGCTCACACATTAATCATGTGATATAGTCAGAGTTTTAACCAATGCAGTCTGACAGATGCAGTATTTCCTGATTTCCGAAAAGTATTTGACCCAGTACAACATCTGCACATCCTGTGAAAACCAATTCTAGAATATTGCTCATGTGTGGAACCTGTAAGAAACAGGAGAGCTTTAAGAGTCCGAGGAGTGTAGTTCACATAGTAACACTGTCAGCAGGGGAGTAAGGGTGGCAGCACCCGACGTTCAGGACAGAGGTGGTGCTGGTTCATCTGAAGAGCCGCAAGGTATACCTCCCATGAAGAATTTCGACCATCAGTCCCGCTAAACAACACTTCCTCAACGGTGGTAAAGTGTGCATAGTTTGTCCTGTAAGAGGGAATAACACAGATACAGTCGATTTTGAAACTGTTCTTCGGTATTTTTTTGTGAAAAAAATGACAGTTTCCCTTCACAAAGTATCATACAATGCAAGGGTAAGAGATGTTAATATCAAATCTCTAAAAACAAGATTTATGTGACCCCTTGCTATATTCGCAACAACTTCTCAGATACAAAATCATTGGTAGACTAAAAGCTCTTAGAGAAGTCAGTGAGCACGTAAGGCAATAACTTCAGGGACAGTGCTTTACCGATCCCGAACACTACGTTGTTTTAGAAGTATACGGTAGTTACGAATGGCAGACCACTTTCTGTTCCAGCATAAATAACTGCTTGATAGCTACATTACTCGTGATGTGCACAGTTTGCCAGCCGGCCGCGGTGGCCGTGCGGTTCTAGGCGCTGCAGTCCGGAACCGCGGGACTGCTACGGTCGCAGGTTCAAATCCTGCCTCGGGCATGGATGTGTGTGGCGTCCTTAGGTTAGTTAGGTTTAAGTAGTTCTAAGTTCTAGGGGACTGATGACCTAAGATGTTAAGTCCCATAGTGCTCAGAGCCATTTGAACCATTTGAACAGTTTGCCCGTAAAATGCTGTTCAGCTGTGTTTCAATTTTATTAAGGCAGATTCAGCAGTGAAATCATGGTTATCTAATGGGGTTGTTTTGAATATGATCTCAAATTGAAAAAAAAACTACTCTTTGCAACAGACAGTGTTGAGAAAGATGTGGAAAACGATATAGACTGTCCATAAGATTGGTATGTCTCCACAGTAATTGCAGTAATTATCTGATCAAGTTTTATATTGTAAAATTGTTAATTTTCCAATTTATTGTTTATTCCTCACTAATGTATTATAAAATAATGAAGTAATTATGAAACAGATTGCGCCCGTGTCTGTATGCGTATGTTCGTGTGTGTGTGTGTGTGTGTGTGAGAGAGAGAGAGAGAGAGAGGGAGAGAGAGAGAGAGAGGAAGAGAAGAAATGATTACTTTGGAAAAGAGGCAATATAAGGTTGTACAGTATTTTGGAGCTTAGAGTTTTAGATATACAAATACGTCTTTACATAAATGATGCATAATTTTGATCCTAGAATCACTTTTCACATTATTACGGAGGTGTGGTAATGTATACAGTCAACACTGTGTTTCACAGAAATAACTAAAATACCATTTTCATCTTGTTGTGGCGTAACAAGCTAGTTACGCCACATTGAGAAGGGAGCCGAAAGGCACGCGTACACACACGCCGACTGGCGTCAAGTCTGGAACAGGATACGTTATGACTGCTATCAAGAAAATACGTAGCTTTGGAATATACTTAACTTTATTCTTTGTTGGTTTACAACGTTCTTCTTGAGATATTTATACGATAACTCTCAAACTAGGTAAGGCTGATGGCGCCTTGCTAGGTCGTAGCCATGGACTTAGCAGAAGGCTATTGTAACTGTCTCTCGGCAAATGAGCGGAAGGCTACGTCCGTATTGTCGCTAGCAATGTCGTCCGTACAACTGGTGCGAGTGCTATCCCGTATCTCGAGACCTGCCTTGTGGTGGCGCTCGGTCTGCGATCACACAGTGGCGACACGCGGGTCCGACATGTACTAAATGGACCGCGGCCGATTTAAGCTACCACCTAGCAAGTGTGGTGTCTGGCGGTGACACCACATTCCTCCCCCGCAAATCGGCGAACGGTCGTGTTATAAGGCTTCCGCCCGCCGTGGGGAGGACCCCATGTTGACGTTTGCGATGAGGTGGGGAGCCTAACAACAGGCGAGGCTGTGCCACCCGCACCCGGCCATTCGGTCCGAGGGGAGCTAGGAAACGCCTGAAAACCTAGTCCAGGGTGCACGTCAACATGCGGTGTATGCGCCCGTAAAGAGACAGGAGGGGCCGAAGGGTCGACCTCCATTGCGTCGGGATACCCGACGCGCAAAGACGCCATGTGGTCCGGAGCGGGCAAGAGGTCCATGGCGGAGGACACCTGGTCACGGGCAGCGATCGGCGGCGCGTGACCCAGGGAGGCGTTCGGCGGCTGCAGCGAAGCGTCGAATGCGGGCGGTGCCGGCTGGAGTACCGGCGGCTGCGGCGGCGGCGGAGGCTGCGGCAGCGCGTCGCCATGGGGAAAAATGGAAGGCATCGTCGGGAACACCTGGGGATGAGGCGAGCCAGTAGGTGGGTCCCCAGGGCGCTGACCGGACGGCACCGTCGCTGAAAGCAGACGGGGAGCGGCAGAACCCGTGCGACGACAGAGGCGCAGCTGATTGAGATGCCGACGCACCTCACCAGAGGCCCCCAAAACCAATTACATCGCGCGGCCGAGGCAGCGAAGAATGCGGCCTGCGAGCCAACGCCGTGAACCTCGATAGTTGCGATAGAATACAACGTCTCCAGGAGCAAAAGCAGGAGTCTGCCGCTGCACAGGAACCTGATGCGGCGGATGCAGCAAAGACATCAAGGTTCGATGAGGACGACCGTGGAGCAACTCAGCCGGCGAGCGACCATCTCGGGGCTAAGAGCGATACAATGACAAAAAGAGCAACAACGCGTCCTCCCGAGAATGCGACTCTTTCAACTTCAACATCTGTGACTTGAAAGTCCGGACCAATCGTTCAGCGGCACCGTTTGACTGAGGGGAAAACGGCGCGGATGTCAGATGTTGAATACCATTGGTCTGGCAGAATGACTGAAATTCTGCGGACATGAATTGTGGGCCATTGTCGGATAGAATAGTCTGTGGAAGACCTTCAATGCAAAGAAGACATCCGGACAACAAAAGGAAAATTACTGAAGGCATCGACCAGAACCAACCATCGAGTATTCCAGAATGGACCAGCAAAATCCATGTGCAAGCGTTGCCAAGGGGAAGTGGCTTTTGGCCACGCAAAGACTTTCCGCGGCGGCGCGGATTGTTGTTCGGCACACGTCATGCAAGAAGAACACATATTCGTAATCGCAGCATCGACTCCGAACCAAGTACAGTGCTGACGAGCAAGTTGTTTCGTTCGCACTATACCCCAATGTCCTTGGTGAAGAAGCCGTAAAACAGAGGACTGTAACGAACGTGGGATCACGACTCGGGACTGATCATTATCAGAACGCAACAACAAAACACCACATCGAACAAAAAGTCTCTCCTTGTGAGCAAAAAATCGGCGAACCAACGGATACTCGATCCGTGACTTTGACAAGGGCCATTGCGTAGCAACAAAACGCAAAACGGTAGCAGGGACAGGGTCAGCAGTGGTGGCTGTAGCTACACGACGAAAATCAATCGGAAACGATTCGACCACTTCATCGGTTTCCGAATCAATGAACACGCAAGCAAGTTCAGAAGAATCGAATGTTGTATCCTCAGCAACAGGCAAACGGGACAACGCATCGGCGTTTCCGTGCTTAGCAGTGGACCGATACAAGATATCGTAGCGGTACTGCGAGAGGAAAATAGACCTGCGAATGAATTTCTGCGCTGTACGTGGAGGTACAGGCTTGTTCGGATGAAAAAGCGATGTCAAAGGTTTGTGGTCTGTGATGATGGTAAAGTGACGACCATACAAGAAATCATGGAACTTAGTAACACCAAACACGAGAGCCAAAGCTTCTTTTTCTATCTGGGAATAATTTCTTTGCGCAGACGAGAGCAAGTTTGACGCAAAGGCAATAGGGCGATCATGCGAGCCAACTTTGTGCGCAAGCACAGCACCGATCCCGAAATCCGATGCATCTACCATCAACAAAAGGGGTTTCTGGGGATCGAAAGGCGTGAGGCAAGTATTTGAAAGCAACGCCGATTTCAACTGGCGAAAGGCGCGTTCGCATTCCGTCGTCCAGACGAACGGAACACCTGTACGGCGTAAGCGATGAAGCGGAGCTAAAGAGAAAAGGCATTGCGCACATGCACCCACACCTTGTGATTCTAAATCAGGTAATGTTCTTGCGACCTCATCACGCAATGCGTGAGGAACATCGCGCGCTCTGAAAAATTTGGGTTGCGCGTTGACTTGCAGTTCCAAATGTGCTGCATAGTTTTTAGCGCCACCAAGGCCCGATGCAAAAATGTCTGCAAATTCTTCACCTACACTAGAAACACTGTCTGTAGGCACAGTTTGATTCACTGATAGGTCCTGATTTACAATAGACATGTTAAACAACTGAAATAAATCCAAACCAAACAAGTTCACTGCAGTAGAAGAACGAAGAACGTAAAATGACACAAGTTTTGGTTGTCCTTTATATGTTGCAAGAAGAGTGCACTGTCCTAACACAGGGATGAGCTGTCCTGAATAACTCTTTAGCGTAACATTTGTGGCACGCAACGGAGGTGTGCCCAGTTGTTTGTACGTGTCGTGATTGAGCAATGAAACTGCAGCTCCGGTATCGAGCTGGAATGGTATGACCTTGCCATCTACAAAAAGTTTATTGTCCTGCTGACGACAAGAGCGACTGTTTTGTGCAATTTGAATGGATACTGGTACAGCATCACTTGCTAATTGACGTGATTTCCGGCGACGTTGACGCACAGTGTTTGTGGGACGAACACAGTCACTGTCAGAGAAAGTGGTATTGGACGAAGCGGAATTAACGACATGAATGTCCCTGAGCGAACGTCCACGATCCTGAGTGTCCTTGGTTCGATTCCGGCGCAAAGCAAAGGGCCTGGAATGGTTGTGATTGTCTGATCTGAGCTTTTTCTGGCAAACACTTTGAACAGGTCCTTTCCTATTGCAGAAAAAGCAAATAGCTTGGCGTGACGGGCAATGTTCACGCGAATGTCTAGTAGCACACTGCGGGCATGATTTTACTGCATTTGCGTGCTGGCGCGGCACACCTGGCTTAGAGCGCGGCGGCAGCTGCGTCGAAGTGCGCGAGGGCCGGTTACCATGCTGGCTGGTATGAAGCAGGTCATTTTGTCATTTTGTTCGAAATATCTCATTATATTTTGGCTCAGGATATGTTCTACATGCTACGAAAATTAAAGTGGGGTAATTCTTCTGGGTTTTTCCTTTGTTGAGGAATATATGAAGTGGAGTTAAGTTGTTGAAGGGAGGGATTAACTAGTTTCAAAATTTGCTCCCGTATACGAACATCAGAAACGTTCTGCGCAATTGCATCACGCACCATAGTATCTGAATAAGAAAGGCCACAGTCACAGTCAAAGGCACAGTCCCTTGTAAGGCCTTGCAAAGTTGCAACCCACTCCCTATTACTTTGACTGGCCGTACGTTTTGTACGAAAAAACGTATACCGTTTTGCAACTACATTGACTGTTTCTTTGAAATAGGCGTCTAAAGCAGACAAAATTTTTTCGTAGGACAGAGTTGCTACGTTGCGTCGGGGAAACAATTTCATTATCACACGGTAGGTGGACACACCGACACAAGAAAACAAAAACGGCTGCCGCTCATTACCTTGAATTCTGTAGGCGGCTAGATGAAAGCCAAACTGTCGGGACCATTCTGGCCACGATTCTTGCGCTGGATCGTAGTGCCTAGAAGGCGGTGCAACTGCGAGTTGTGGCTGCGGTAGCGGTGAAGCGGCGGCTGCCGCATCGGTTGTATAGGCACGTTGACCCTGGGCGAGCTGTCCAAGGGCATCCAATAACGCCTGCGTCTGCTGATTCTGCAAGCGATAAAATTCGGACAGTACATCTGGCGAAGCCATGACACAAGTAAATGTAAGCAATCAGAAAGAACACGCCAATCTGTTGAGGCGTAACAAGCTAGTTACGCCACACTGAGAAGGGAGCCGAAAGGCACGCGTACACACACACCGACTGGCGTCAAGTCTGGAACAGGATACATTATGACTGCTATCAAGAAAATACGTAGCTTTGGAATATACTTAACTTTATTCTTTGTTGGTTTACAACGTTCTTCTTGAGATATTTATACGATAACTCTCAAACTAGGTAAGGCTGATGGCGCCTTGCTAGGTCATAGCCATGGACTTAGCAGAAGGCTATTGTAACTGTCTCTCGGCAAATGAGAGGAAGGCTTCGTCCGTATTGTCGCTAGCAATGTCGTCCGTACAACTGGTGTGAGTGCTATTCCGTATCTCGAGACCTGCCTTGTGGTGGCGCTCGGTCTGCGATCACACAGTGGCGACACGCGGGTCCGACATGTACTAAATGGACCGCGGCCGATTTAAGCTACCACCTAGCAAGTGTGGTGTCTGGCGGTGACACCACACATCTGTCGTAAATTTGTAGAGATCTGTAATTATAACTGCATATAGCAATAGCGCTTGGCGTTCATCATTTAGCTTTCACCATTTAGCGTTAACTATTTGGTGTTTACCGTTAGTTATTTATCATTTACTGTCTACCATATAGCACTTACCATTTAGTGTCTACCATTTAGCTTTTAGAGTTACCTGTTCAGTGTTTAAAGTGAACCATTTACTGTTTACGATTAGCTTTCAGCATTTACACTTTAGCGTTTATCACTTATGGTAGTATTTAATGTTTAGTGTTTATGGTACCACATTTACCATTTACCATTATATGTTTTATGTTTACCTTTTAGCATTCACTGGAGGTTATGGGGGCATAAAGAACAAAGCTCATCTATTTCCACCATATTGGAATTTAGTTACTTCTCTATGACTGGTCCGAAGAAATAGAGGTAAATTATAAAGGATACATTCGCTCTCTAAGAAAGTTATGTAACTTTAATGCCATTTTCTATTGGAAATAATGCATATATTTCACTTTCAAATACATAACGAATATTTTTGACTTTCAAGTGTAGGCTGCATATTTTACTGCATTTCTGACACTTCAATTAAATATTACAAAAAATGGGAAGAGCGTATGGCACCGTTGGCGGAGAGGCCCCATCTGGGGAAGTTCGGCCGCCAAGTGCAAGTCTTACTTCAGCAGAAGCCACACTGGGTGTCTTGCCCGCCGGTGATGAGGATGAAATGATGATGAGGACAACACAACAGCCAGTCCACGAGCGCTGAAAAATCTCCAATCCGGCCGGGAATCGGACCAGGGTCCGCTTGAACGTTGGAAGGGGGGGTGAGGCAAGCACGTTTCCACCCAGCGAAGCAGGCGGACATGTAAATATTACTCTCTCACTGGTTGGAAAGATGAGAGAATTGTTCTGTTTCCGTCATCTTGGAATTTTAGTATTGTGACTGAGGTAAGGAGTACTATGCTGTGAACGGTTGGCGATACAGTGGACTGGGAGGGGAGAGGGCAGGGGAGGATGTTTTTAACTCTCTGTTTACAGGATGTCTTGTTTTAATACTTTTCTCCGATTCCTTGGTAAATGGGAGGAAAGATGTTGGGGAATGAAGCACCGCCGAGCTAGCTACTTCACCCCGAGTCACACTTTGTCGCTGTGTTAGCGGTTCTATGTGCCTCACCCGTCACTGTTGTCGCAAACCTCATGTGTACGGGTTGATTTGGCAAAATGTCAGCAGTACTGCCCATTGGCTTATTTCATTACCACACTGGTTGTGCTGGTCCCCCATTGCGTATATGTGGCTTGCAAAAACTTAAAAAAAAATTACATTTCGCTCGCCCAAGTTTTTAGAGGCGCAGAAACACATACGTTCATTTCTTCCGTTCCAAATCTCATGTCGCACAGACATCGTTTGTCTTTGTTCACCATATGGCCCAGCAAGCACTAATCTTTCTACCGAGAGTTCGTAGATCCTGTTGTAAGTTCTTACTATACGCTACTCGGCCGCTGATATCGCAGAAACTGCCACAGAGAGACTGCGGGCAGGTGGCTGTGTGAGTAGTTAAGGAAGCACAAACATAAGTGCATTATGAATGTGTGAAGAATTAAACTACAGTGATAGAAAAGGTCATCTGAATAAAGGCTACTGACGTTTACTAGCCTTCCAGCGACTAAATAATCAACGCACTGCCGTTTATTGATTGGTACTACACTGTGCAATAGTATCATGTACAAGAATCTTCCAGGTGTTATTCCGTCATATACTTTTTCTACATTCATATAATGAGTTCCATACGCAAATTTTCTTACAAGGCTTTATGCGGGTGTAATATTTTACCCTTGTGTACACTCTTTCGCAAACTAATGCATGATGAAGAAATATAGCTCTATGACTAGGCCTAGGTCGTTATCACCATGTAAAAACAATTGCGTTAGTAATTGCAAACGGCGTCGTTTATGAGCTAAAGAAGACAACAGCTAGCCTTGTTGATTACAGACGGTATACTAACGGCAGTTTGCGAACTTGAACCGTGTGGCTGGCTGTGGTTGGGATGTAAACTGATGTGTTGGTAAATGTGCCAACACCTTGTAGATAGAGGCGGCCTTAATGCACGCTATCTAACGCAGACGGGCGTGAATTCTGGAACAGGATAAGTAGTGAAATCTAATAAGAAAAGTATGCAGCTCCTCGAATACTGATCTTTTATTCTTTGTTGTTTACAGCATTCTTGATGAGACATTTCATACGCTAACTATCAAACTATGTAAGGCTAATGGCGCCTTGCTAGGTCGTAGCCATGGACTTAGCTGAAGGCTATTCTAACTGTCTCTCGGCAAATGAGAGAAAGGCTTCGTCAATGTAGTCGCTAGCAAAGTCGTCGTACAACTGGGGCGAGAGCTATCCCGTATCTCGAGACCTGCCTTGTGGTGGCGCTCGGTCTGCGATCACACAGTGGCGACACGCGGGTCCGACATGTACTAAATGGACCGCGGCCGATTTAAGCTACCACCTAGCAAGTGTGGTGTCTGGCGGTGACACCACATATACAATAAGTTTATTTCAACTAGCAAGCTGCTGCACGCACACATTTTGAGGTGGTTCTATAATGAAGCCAATAAACCTTGCCTTATTGGCGTCTTGCTTGAAAACAAAATGTGGGGGTGCAGCAACGTGTAGTCAGTCGTCAGTTTTTCTGCAATCATATTATCCTCTGGCGAAAGGGCGGTCAAGTTCTAATCTTGCGGAAGTGTTACAGCATCAAGGAACCGTGCAGGATTTGAGGAAGAATATGGTTAGACATAAATGTCTCCACATACGAAAAATGAATTGACCAACATATACTACCTCCCCCTTCAGGATTTTGCGGAGATGTTTTTAATATATCAACAATGTGGCTGGCTCACCCAAGATTTTTGTAAGCGGTCAGCCGGTTACATTTCCCTGTGTTGTTATTTTAGCTCTTCTGTGTTTTGTTTTCACTCTGTTTTACTTTCTATGTCTTTCTTGATCTTCCCTCCTCACTGGTTTTAGTGCATGTGAGATTGCCTGTCCGATAGGGAGATTGTCTGGTCATTTCGTGGGCACGTTTGTACGACAGTTTTAGTTCTTATCCACATTCGTTTGTTTCAATAAATGTCAGGGCGCTAATAACCTCGCTGTTGGCCGCCCATTACATGCCAAAACACACACATACAACTTTCAGGAATATATAGAAGGGGTTCGTAACGCCGTTACGGCTTTGGAGCTTGAGTGATGAGGAAGCGATCGAAACCACTGTATTCTGCAAGGGGCTATGCTCGAAGACCGATCGCGCTTGATATTTTGTAATAAGCCCGTGAATTTTGCCGAATTACACAGATTAGTGCATCAGGTTGATTCGATTCGTTTCACCGATACTAATCGGTAATGGGCGAGGTGCGTTTCACAACAACCGAGAGTTGGACAGGGCGCGGAGAGTAGTCGAGATGCCACGTTGGTTAAGGCCAAGTGGTGTTTCCGATGCGGTGATCCTGGACTAATAGTGAGCCGGTGTCTTGCGTCACGTAACCAGCGTCTGACCAGCTGACACCGAAAGCGTGCGGGTGCGTTGAATTTTAAATCTCCTATTTAATGCTGCAGCCGCATTCGACGCTCTGTAAATTCACTTTTTCCCCTTGTTTGTGCTGCAGTAAACCATGAATTCGTGTGTGCTTTAATTGATTCAGGCAGTATCCTTTAACTGCTTGATTATTACTTGTATATTTTCAGTCGCAGCAATTGTGAGTTTCCTAGCCTAAAACCGGTCTTGCAGGGAGGTCGTACTGCCAATGGGCAGGTGTTGCCTCTGACTGGTAGCTATGAGTTTTCTTGGCCCGTCCAATTCGAAATTGTCAAGCATTTTTGCGTTAATGGTCTTGTGTAGCGACTGGATTCAGTTTAGTAGTTTTATCATGAATTATGTGGGCAGGACGTTTTCTTTTAAATTTTACCCCAAAAAGAGTTACGAATTGAGCCAGTGTATTCCTGTCACAGGGAAAAACAGCGTTACTGTGCATGATGTAAGTGTAAGGTAGGTCATGTTTGTGATCCTGAGGTCAGTGATTCCGGTGTCAACCTGTGGTTGATTGTAGGCTATTAAATAAGAAGTTGGTCTTTGAATCTGTGCCGCTGTCCGACTTGCACCACTGTTTCACCTGGTTTTCTGGTAATCGTTCTTTTTTATATACTCGATCTTCATCAGGCTTACCACGAGATCCCACTGACTGAAAATTCTAGACAACTGACAGCGTTCCGTCCGGATTGTATTATGTTCGAATTTAGCCGTGTACCATTTGGCTTATGGATTGGGGCTGCTGATATCTCCAGACTTCGGACATAATATTGGGGGATGTAAAATTTAAATGCCGGCCCGAGTGGCAGAGCGGTTGTAGGCGCTACAGTCTGGAACCGCGCGACCGGTACGGTCGCAGGTTCGAATCCTGCCTCGGGCATTGATGTGTCTGATGTCCTTAGGTTAGTTAGGTTTAAGTAGTTCTAAGTTCTAGGGGACTGATGACATCAGAAGTTAAGTCCCGTAGTGCTCAGAGCCATTTGAACCATTTTTGTAACATTTAAATCAGGTTGTTATTACTTATATGACATGCAATTTATAGTACTACCTTCCAACGACATTTACAATACCTGGAGGAGGTTTTGAGCCGCCACTTGTCTTACTGTAGAGCATTCGAGAACTAATTTAGCTGAGCAGGAGTATTCTTCCCTTGATCATTTGGTTTCTGCTGGCCGGATCCGAGAAGATCATGGAAGGAGCAATTACTTACAGATATTTTCCCTACCTAAGAGCAAAAAGGGCGTCACCCGGTCCATTTTGATAGCAAACTTCTATCGACGAAAGTTCATCCCTAATTTTGCCCAGATAGCGTCCCCCCTTGAACCCGGTGCATAAGAAGAATCAGACATTTGAGTGCAGGGTGTCACAGCTGTCTCCCTGATTAACCGTCCAGTGCTAGCCATTTCTGACTACGCATATCTGTTTTGTCGTGCAGACCGACGGTTCAAAATTGGGTATGGCTGCGGTACTCTTCCCGGAAATCAGGGAGAACGTAGACCAATTGCGTGCGCTTCAAGGTCCCTTTCGCCAGTAGGACTTCAATATTATGTTTACGAGTGTAAGGCCCTGGTGGTAGTGTTCCCCCTCGAAAAGTTTGTTCGACGTCGATAACCGGGAACTTTGTCTTGAAACGGACAACCAAGCCGTAAGTGGGGTACTCGCCGGCCCAGGAACACGGGACGAATTGTCCAGCGGGCCATGACATTTCTGCGTTTCGCTTTGCCATCAGGCATATTAGGGGAACTGACAACGCTGTAGCAGAAGCACTGAGTCGAATGTTCGAGCAGAGGTGCAGTCACCACAATAAGGAACAGAGAATAAGGGAACCAGCTTGGGATGCTGAGGAACTAACCATGGTCCATAAGTTATTTTGTAATTTGGAGCACCATCAAGACCAAGACCCTGCTCTGTCTAAGGCTGAACAAGATTTATTAAGCGGCAAATCATTGCCGAATATAACATGCAAAAGGTAATATTCTGTTATTAGAGCAAGCAGGATAAGCAGACCAAGATTTGTGTTACGGAAGACTTGGTTGCCGCAATTTTCCATGGCTTTCATAAGTCTGTGATTGGAGGGCATTTAGCAATCTGTTGGATCCTTGGCCGGGTTAGGGAATTTCTTAGTTGACCTTGCTTGTATCAAGATATATAGCATTTGGTGGGACAGTGCCATGAATGTAAAATTGCTAAACCCAGTTCCAATATACAATGAAGGCTTTCACGACCAGATGGTACTGTTGTTGATAATTCTTCAGGGTTATATGGCCGTGGTCCATGGAATTCTTCTATTCCTAACGTTTAGTCCAATACTACATTGGACATCCTCAGAGGAATGGCTGGTCCTGCTGAGTGCGATCACTCCTATGCATGTACCAGTGGAAGAGATTATTGTGAATGTGGAAGCAGGGATTCGAACTCTCCCTAAGGCAACTGCTAATAAAATTCGTTCTGAAATCACAAGGGTCATATTCCATATTAAGCCATTGGAGAGCAATTTAACTAGGGAGGAGGGAAAGGCCCTCAGGGATTTAACTGCGGATGAAGGGATAGTTGTTCTTCCATCTGATAAAGGCAATGCCACTGTGGTGATGAACAAAGAGGACTACAGATGTAAGGTTTTGGATCCATTAGTGGCGGGACATTACAATAAACTTAGAAGAGACCCGACGGCTGTTATTTTGAGGAAAACTAATACGTTGATAAAGTCTTCTGCTTCCATTGCACACAAGGATAAAAACGTTTTGCTAAAGAGTGAAGCTAAGAGTCCCAGACTTTATGGTTTACCTAAAGTTCACAAAATAAATCTCCCTCTGAGACCCATTGTTAGTGCGATTGATTCCCCTACTTATCAAATATCTAGGTATCTAGGTATTCTTCTACAACCATACATTGGTAAGACTGATTCTTATGTGAGGGATTCACGTCATTTTATTGGGAAATTGAAGCTCTAACCTTGGCTCCTGAAGACATTCTGGTCAGCTTTGATATTGTATCTCTGTTTACTATGATTCCGGTCAATGAAATTATGGTTCACATAACGGAAGTTTTCCCTGAAGGTTTGATCGCTCTGTTTAGACACTGTCTCACATCTAGCCAGTTTTAGTGGGATGAGGAGATTTATGAGCAAGTGGATGGTGTTGCCATGGGTAGCCCATTGAGCCCTGCGATTGCCAATTTTTACATGAAGAATTAGCGTAGAATAAAGCGAATAAGAAACCATGTTGTTGGTATCGTTATGTAGAAGACACATTCGTGGTTTCGACACACGGTAAAAAAGCCTTAGAAGAATTTTTTCATTATCTTAATAGCATAAACCCTAAAATTCAGTTTACCATTGAAGTGGAAAAAGACCAGGCTATTTCGTTTCTCGATGTGTTAGCCACGAGACAGACCGATGGCAGTCTAAAACATAAAGTGTTTCAGAACAGCACACATACTGATAGATACTTACATAAGAACTTCAATCATCACCCACAACAAAAAAGATGTGTAATCAAACGTTTAGTGGACAGAGCAAAACGGATTTGTACGCCGGAACATCTGGATACGGAACTGAATCATCTGAAACAGGCCTTCGAAAAGAATGGGTATTCAAACAAAGAAATTAGTAGAGTTTTAAGATCAAATTACAGCAGGCCAAAGGACAAGCATGGTACACAGCAATGGAAGAATACGGTGTCTTTACCTTTCATTAGTAAGGTTACAGATCAATTCGGCAAAATTTTGCTGAAACATAAAGTGAAACCGGTATTCAAACCTACCAGCAAAAGAGGACAAGTACTTCGTTCTGTTAAAGATAGAAGGCCACCATTATCATCTAGCGGTGTGGATGAAATTCCGTGTACTTGTGCAAGGTCTACATTGGTACTACGAAAAGAAGTGTGAATACAAGGGTAAAGGAGCATAAAAGTCTATGCCGACTGGGAAAAATAGATAAATCGGCCGTTGCGGAACATGCACTTCAGTCAGGTGACCATGTAGTTAAGTTTTCTGAAACTACAGTTTTAAGTGCTACCTCGAACTATTATCCACGACTGTATAGGGAGGCTATTGAAATTTATAAACATGAAGATAATTTTAATAGAAAAGAAGAGGCCTTGAAATTAAGCGAGATATCGACAGTAGCGTTACAGAATCGATAAGTGATTTTTATTTATGACGGACTATTATGGATAGTTATATTTTATCCTTGACTAGTTTTCTCTCTGCTACTATGTGCAAGATAGACCACGCCCACTTTCCTCGGTATTTAGGCCGCTTTCCGACGCCCGACTCGTCAGTCGGCAGGACTCAGCAGGACCAGCCATACCTCTGAGGATGTCCAACGTAGTATTGGACAAAACGTTAGGAGCAGAAGAGTACCATGGACCACGGCCATATAACCCGGAAGAATTATCAACACCAGTTCCAATACTTGCAGGGGATTTTTGAAATCGTCAAGTGATCACTTTCTCATGAATACGCTCTTAGTTGATTACGTCCGCTCCTCCCATGTAATAGTGACAGCAACCGGTACATTCTGTTCATGTGTTGATGCCTGCTCAGATTTGCTTGGTTTGTACCAAGAAGTAGGGTGACTGTTGGGTGAACTGTTCTTCACTTGTCATCGATGTTTTTCGTAAATGTCATTCCCTGTACCATTACCGTGCAATGCTCCTGTCTTCTTTTCTACAACTGGTTACAGATTCTGCTTCGACAACGCACGATCTCATTCGACGACTATACCATACTGACCGAAAGCATGATTTGTTGAAGGAGTGAACTACAATCTGCAGGCAGCCATTATTATTTACCATTCTCATTCACTCCACAAGTGGGTTCCTTATGTACCATGGTTTAATTTGGCGGTCTACCATGAAGTCCTTAAAACCACCCACTTCCTTGAGGTTTGCGCATGGTCTCAACTTTCCTTGGCCAATCTGTGGTCAGTTAATGTCCTGCTCCCTCAGAAATGGACACGTGGCCTAATTTAAGAGAACTGGAAACAAGTGTGACGAAATATTAGTATCACACACTAGAGGCAGGTGCGCCGTTACAGTCAGGGGCAAAGCGGGTTAAAGGTGCCTGTGGGTGATAAGGTTTCATCTAAAACCTTTCTGCCGGGCGTGAAGATATGGCCCCAATTTCTCATACATTGGCACTGTGCTTTGCAGCACTTTGTGAGGTAATCCAGGTTCTTAAGCCAGTCACCTAAATAGTACGTAACATTGCCACTGGTAAGTTTTCTAGAGTACATATCTCCAAGGTCAAAGGATGGACGTAAATTCTCCGTCCTCGTTTGACATAAATTAGCGGACGGGAGTTGTGGAGATTTTGATGGGGAATAATGAGCTGTGGCGCTTGATTCGATATATCACTAGTGGGCAGGCTCCCGATCCTTGCATGGCAAATTGTGTGGCTGATGGTATGAAGCAAGTCCCACAGATGACGCAATTGGTATGTCGGCATCGAGTGAGTCCACAGAATGAGGAAGCGGAGCTGCGCTATGGAGCGCAGCAGCAGTTGCGAACTTAGAGATGGTGCCGCGAGTGGCGTGTGTGGAGTCAAGCAGAGGGACTGTGTTGTGCCCTGGTCGGTGAGGCTGCCTGCCTGTGTGGTGTTTGGACGCCGATCTCACTACTGGGAGGAGCGAAGACCTTCAGCTGCTGATTTTCATCCAGAACCTCTCGGTGACCTATGTGACCAATTCCAGTTTCTGAATGTGGTAAGACACTTCGCCTGATAACGGCATGTTTACATGTAAACGACAACGCCATGCTCTGCTTGAAAGTTCTAGTGAAACTTATGGACAAGAGTTCCAGCATTTGTTGAGGCGTAATTAGGCTCCACTTAAGACAGCTAATGTTCTGAAGGAGTGTGATATGTGATAGTCAAAATGTTACAGAGTTGTGGCTGTTAGACAGATCGCTTTGCTCTTATTAGCCCAATATTTTACCTTGAGTTTGGTGGCTATTATTAATGTTCCAGCAATAATATTCATTGCCTGGCTTTTGGTGGAGTCCCCAGTTTGTTGTAGCTTCAATTCAAAGCAATTGCTAATGTGAACAGGCAGTTTTTGTATAGAGTAATGTAGGAACTTTACTCTCACTTCCCTTAGGTGGAATTGGTTTGTTCCCTCTTTGTAATTTTTCATCCTTGTATGCAACAATATGTTCATTTAGAGTTTTAGTGTGCCGTAGTTGAGTCCATCTGGGGGCCTGGTGATCTGGGTAGTTGACAGGCGGCAGTTTAGGGCAGATCTCCGCTGCCATGGCCGGTCACGGATCTGATGCTGCTCCCTTAGTGACAGTGAGGTGCTGGTGTTAGAAAATGCCGAGCCATCTCATGTCGGCCTGATGGCAGTTGGAGGTAAGAAGTGTGAAACAGTAAAAAGTTTACTGTATGTACCTTACTCTCTTATACACATATGGCTTTACTCAGACGACCGCCAACGTTTAAATTCGGACCTTATTTCGCACTGATGTCTTGGTGTTTAATGAATCATTTGTTGAGCGTCTTGGCGCGTTTCGTCTTCAATATCTTACACTTCGTGAACACAAGGGCGCATGTTTCTTAATTACAATTGTTAATGGGAAGGTTATTAACATAGTCTAGTAAGAGCCAGGCGCGTATTTTTCAAAAATTGCAAATATTGTTCAAATTGTTTTTAAAAGATAAATTGTTATAGACAGGTGGTTTAGTGAGCGCTAGGCGGATATTTTCTTAAGCCTAAAATTCATTTATATTCTTACGAACATCAGCATTTTGGAGTACTGTGAAGAATATTAACTACAAACGGTTTACTGTGTACTAAATACTTCACTGGTGTATTTCATGCAGGAAGTAATTTGCTGCATTGGTCCACATATTCACTGGTTAAACTTTTAGAAATGAATTATCGTCCAAACTGTGAATGATATTGCCGTTTCTGCTCTAACCATCCCACTCCATAGCCTTGTATTCTGAACTGTCCCTATGACCGCCCCCCCCCCCCCCCCCTCGTCGTCACCACACACAGGGCACACCAGTCTTTGGTCAGTTCTTGTTTGGCTACCATGGGGCCTCAGCCTTCTGTGTTGCATGTCCATGCTCCTGCTATCCTTTTTCCGCATCTTTGGAGAACCTGTCTGCGATATTTTTTGGAACGTGTTCTGAATTTTCAGTAGCCTGACATCGGAACAGGCCCCACAATTTTTTTTCTTTGTTTCCACTTCGTACTCAATCTCCTATTATTCATCCGCTTCAACGCCTGAGGTTCCTCTTTATTTGTTTCTCCTCCCTCCCTGGGTGCTCCTGAAAGCTAGTCCATGCTTCTGCCACGTGACAGGTGACTGGGTAACGCGTAATTCCCAGCCCTGGGTAGACACTTACGGTCCGCATGTACTCCCTGGTACAGGACCGTCCCAGAGAGAGGTGACTGACTGCCTGAGCTATTACGAGGGTCACTCTATTTTTTTATAAATCCATCTTTTATTCTACATGTGTGACAGTTTTACAGTGTGTAGATACATCCTTCCGGCACTGTGATGCGTCTGTCAGCAGTCACCATTCCGTAAACTCTCTGCACATTGTCTCGAGTGTGTGCAGTACGAGACGTGCCGCTGCAAGGACAATCCTTAATACTGCCGTGCCCTCTTTCATGACATAACCTGTTTGCCCAATGACTAACTGTACTGCGATCGACAGCAGCATCTCTATACACCTTTTTCAACCTCTTGTGGATGTTTCCCACTGTCTCGTTTTCGCAGCACAAGAATTCTATGACAGCATGTTGCTTCTGACGAACATCAAGTGTAGCAGCCATCTTGAAGACATGCTGTGACGACACCACTCACGGGAACAGGATGAACTAAGTCTGAAAACAAGCAGGAAGGATGTATCTACACACTGTAAGACATTCACACATGCAAAATGAAAACTGTATTCTTAGAAAAATAGTGTGCATTTCTTTTGGAGTGACCCTCGTACCTTCACAAATTTCCAACTGGCCCCTCTGTCAGGAGCTTGGGAGGTGTGACATGAGATGTGAACGATCACCTGAAGTGGGCATGCCACCCCTCTGAAGGGGGGGGGGGGGCAGTTGGAAGCAGGACGCCATTGCATTTGAGACGCTGGCAAGCACGGAGGATTTGTTCACAATGAGCCAGTCACGATCTCAGTCTATATCTACTAAATGCAGGTGGAATGAAGATAAGCATTCCCAGACTCTCTCAGCTTCACTTCAGGTCCTTGTGGTGTCACATACCGAAGAAGGTCATTCCTTTTCTACAGTTAATCCATTTAATATTCAGAGAGGTGCTGATGCCGTTAGTTGCCCTGTGAGATCCTGCTCTCGTTTATGTAATGGCAATTCGCTTAGGAAGACTAATTGTGTTACTCAAGCCCAAAGACTAGTGGCAGCTTCGCTTCTCCATGACTCACCTGTTCGTGTTGAGGCCCATCGAAAGCTGAATTTTTCGCGTGTTGTTATTTGCAATCAGTTGCTCGATGATCTGACCATCGTCAATGAGGTCCATTAGGTAATGTAAAATGTTGATGCAACCTTAGTGGCTAAATGCACTCTTTTTCTCACGTTTAACAGGATAGTGCTCCCATCAATGATCAGAGCAGGCTATGAAGTCATCAAAGACCAACTGCACATTCCAATTCCGATGCGGTACTACCAGTGTCAACCTTACAACCACACTCGAAGGTCCTGTCGAAACAGAACAAAATGTGTTACTTGTGTTAGGGATGCTCATGAGGCCGATCGCCCACCTCCTTCATCCCACTATATCAACTGCAATGGCAACCATGCAGCATTATCCCGAGAATGTCACATGTGTCTCGATGAAGGGACCGCCTGGGAGATCTGGATAAAGAAAAAGTCCTTATGCTGTCTCTCCCAAGCTGTTGGTTACTAGAAAACCCTGCGTTTTACCATCTGGCACTTACACTACTGTTCTTGCTACACCTCGCTCCACGAAAGACACAGCCACGCTGACTTGAGACCTCAAATTCTGCACCAGAGTTGTAAAATCGCCCAGTGTAACGGTAGCATCCCCATCTCCTTCTCCTCCAGCTGTGCAACAAGCAACTATACCTTCACCTTTTGGGGCGAATTCACTGCTACACAATCGAGAGCCTGGAAAGGACAGAAGGAACTCTCCCATGAACACTTTTTACATCCCTCTGGCCAACAAACATGCGAGTAGTCCTCCGCCAACCGCAAAGGCTCCCAGAAATCTTACAAAGGCAAATGGTCTCTTTTGCCGAATCGTCTATCCTCTACAACGGTGTCGATGGTGCGCACCGCCAACCGCTTTACCGCCCTGAAACCCGCAGGCCAACCCAGTTAGGATGCTGATGTCTTTGTAGATCTCATGGAACAGGATCCTCCAGCCCCTGAACCATGTAGCATTGAGTCTTGGAAGGCTGGCACTCGGTGACTGCCGAGGTGACAACCCTTCATTTGTTTCCCTCCTCCGCTTTCCCTGTCGCGACTCTTCCCCAATGGAATGTTCACAGCATTAGATCCAACAGGAAGGAATTACGGCTGCTCTTGAAATCACGGGGTCCACTTCCTTTCTGCCTCCAGATAACTAAATTGCGTCCTTGCAACTCCTTTGACCTCTCGCATTCTTTTCCAGTCGGCTTACACCTTCCCCCCAAGGACGGCATTCTGTCTCATAGGGAAGTCATGCTGCTCATCCAGGATTACAATTATAGTCAAACCATCTCAATGAACACCCAGTTGCATGCTGTTGCAGCCCACATTTTCCTTCCTCATTTAAACTTTTCTCTTTGTAATGTCTACATCCCCCCATCGTCAGGTGTTGAGCCATGCCGGTCTTGCAGCTATCGATATCCGTTCAGAGATGCTGACATTTCGGCGCTTGTGTCTCGGCCGCGAGGTGGCGCGGCGGTGACTGGATCGGCGGCCGACCGGGAGAGGTTCTTTTGAGGTGGGGAGAAGGCGGTGCGACTGCCCGTGGAAGGGAGGTAACCCGGTCGGTGAAGTGGTGTTTTGAAAAGTCATTGTACAGGCGACAGTTGTATCGGTTGTGTCTTGCGATGGTCTACACAGCCAAGCAGTTGGTGGCCGTTAAGCGATTACATTTTATTGGAAGACTGTACTGGCGACCTACTTCTCTGACGATTATTTCGCTGGCGTGATAAGGTGACATCATTCTGTTTATGTCTTTCACTGGCCACGCACTTTTCACCTTCCGTATTGCAAGTGCTCAGTTATGAAATTCTGTTGGTAATCCATGTTGTGGTCGGGCACTACGCAATTTGTTGGACAATTCTAATCGAACTGTTGCTGCTCGGTGCCTAGTGACGTCGGTATTCTCCCTTAATAGCCGGGCCGTGGGGCTTATTGTGTATAATGTTTTAAAACTGAGTGTTTAGTTTGCTCCAGACACTATTGTAGATCTTGAACTGTAGGATGTACCAAAGTACGCTAACTCCGTGAGATACTTGTGCGGAGGTTTGAATGTCAGTACCAACCAAGGGCTCGATTTACGTGTGGATATAATATCATTTGGTGTTTTTTTGGGGCATCACGTGTGCAAGTGATCTCAATCGGTTACTTGAAATATCTCATCCGGAGTCCTCTTTAATTATTACTTTTAAGCTATATTTAGCAGTCGCAATTTGTTTTAATTCTTGCGATACTGCTACCATGTCCTTTTATTTAAAGTTGTTTTAAGTGACTGATTTTGGTGTTATTCACATAGCACTGTAACCGACATTTGGTTGTAGCATGTAGTTGCTGCATCAGCACACGCGATTCCTTGGACTATAATTGTTGACAATGTGTTCTACACCTGTGCCTAGGTGGTTGGTCTGAGCCACCCCTCCCAGGTGCACACAATGAGATCCGTCTGAGTTAACCGTTTGGGGCGGGGGGGGGGGGGGGGGGGGGAGGGTCACGCGTAAAGTGAATTCGGACGCACCCACTGTGCTTCGCGCCCTCCGTCGGGCCGACAAATCGGGCCCGAGCGGCACAACCAGGTGTGGCCCGCGTTAGCCGCTCCGACGGACGTTCATATCCGCACTTGGTCGATGCCGAGAGCTGGGAAATATTTGTTAGAGAAGTGTCTGATGTATATTATTTCCTGTCTAGTTGGGAGCCCGTATGTAATGTTACTGTTTGTTTTAAACGATTATATTTCTGGATGGATTCAAAAATGTCTGTAAGTGAATTTACGATAGCCCTTTGGGAGTGCAGTATTTTCTATTTTCTATAAAAGGGTATTACATTTCTCATTTGAAATGATGTTATACATTCATTGGTAACTAAAGCCAAGTGATAGGCTTCATGTATAAATGATCTCTCACTGGGAGTTTAATATTATAAATGTTATTTCTTCACTATTTTTAATATAAAACATAGTTACCCTTTCTTTTATAAACGAATATGTCTGGTAAAGCTTTTAAATCTGTCTCTGAGTGAACTTACGGTAGCCCTTTGGGCGTTCAGTGTATCCTATTTTTTGTAAAAGGATATTATCTTTCTGATTTGAAAATTTGTTACACTTTCTTTGGTATTTAAAGCCAACTTAGGAGCTTCATGTACAAATGTTCTCCCACTTCAAGTTTATGACAACTGTTATTTGTGTAGATTGACTTCCATAAATACTGTGATCAATAAAAGGTGAATGCTTCCCTGCTCAAAGGTCCACTCCTTCCACTTAGTCGTTTGGGTGTTTTATGATACGCCGAGGTAATACCGGTATAAGGTGTCACCGGGGAAGACATCCTCCAGCTTATTGGTCAGCTGCCTTACCCATTGTGCCTGTCGTCTCGAGTGGTCTGTTCTCTTTGACATGTACTCGAGCGATCATTTACCGTGTGTTATCCATTTACTCCTCCTACCCCAACAATGTGTAAACCCAACTGGCAGCTTTCTAAGGCTAAATAGGGGCTTTACTCCTCCCTGCCGATCTTCGCCGAGCAATATTTTCCCAATTCTCATGAACAGGTACAATACCTTACACACGTTATCCTGACCGCCACAGAATGCTCTATTCCTCGCACTTTATCTTTACCTCTCCGTGTCCCGGTCCCTTGGTGGACTGAGGAGTGTCACGACGCCATTTGCGCGCGAAGACGTGCTCTCTGCTTTTCTAACCCTCATCCTACAATGGAGAAATGCATCCATTATAAGCAGTTGCGTGCGCAGTGTCATTCTATTCTTAGGGACAGCAAAGAAGATAGTCGTATTTCATTTACTAGATCTTTTGGCAGTTCCACTCCCTCTTCTGTCGTGTGGGCCAACCTCCGGCGGCTCTCTGGGACCAAGACCCATTACCCAATTTCCGGCCTGACCGTAACGGAATTCACTGTGGACCGCATTGCTCTCTGTAACACCCTACACCTCTATTTTTCGGAGATTTCGAGCTCTACCCATTATCGCCCTGCCTTTCTCCATCGGAAACGAGTGGAGGAGGCCCGGGTGATACCCATTTGTTCTCAGAATCGTGAACACTACCATGCTGCCTTTACTACGAAGAAGCTAAACCACCGCAATCTTCTGCCTCGGGGCTGGACGATGTTCTCATTCAGATGTTGCAGCACCTTTGTCTTGTGGGCAAGCACTTTCTCCTCCATACATAAAGTCGCATTTGAGCAGATTGCACGTTTCCCAGACACTGTCTTACCAATATCTAATTCCTGTAAGGACAAACACCTTCCTCCTACTTACCGCCCCATTTCTCTCACCAGGTGTGTTTGCAAGGTGACGGAACATATGATTCATGCCCAGCTGTTATGGTTTCTCGTATCTCGCAGTTTATTAACCACTGCCCAGTGTGGATTCCGAGCGAGTCATTCTGCATTCGACAATCTCGTAACTCTGTCAGTCTATTTGATTTACGGTTTTCTGCTGAAACACCAGACTTTGGCTGTGTTTTTTGATGTGGAGAAAGCCTACGAGACCTGCTGGACGACTGGTATCCTCTGTACTCTATACACTTGCGGTTTCCGACGTTGCCTGTCCTGTCTCCGTCAGGAATATTTAAAAGACGGAGTTTTCAAGGTCCGGGTGGATTCTGCCTTGTTGGACACCTTCATGCAGAAAAATTGGGTGCTTCAAGGTTCTGTCCTAAGCGTCGTCCCCTTTGCTGTAGCCATTAAACCTGTTAAGAACTGTCTCCCACCGGACATCTCTTTCTCCCTTTACGTCGTCGATTTTGCTATCTGTTGCATTTCTCCACGGACCTGTCGCCTTGAGCGTCGTCTTTAGCGATGTCTTTACTCGTGGAGTATCGACTACGGTTTTCGCTTTTCTACTGACAAAACAGTTTGTATGAATTTCTGGCGGCGAAATGGGTTTCTTCCAGGGTGTTTTCACCTTGGGCCCATTACCCATACGTTCGATGAAATTACGAAATTCCTGCGACTCATTCGTGATATAAAACGTCCTTGGTCCTCCCATGTATCTGATCCGACCGCCCACTGCACCCGCTCTGCAGTGTCCTACATGTCGTAAGCGGTACTTCCTAGGAAGCGTATGGGACCACTAAACTCCATTTGTACCGATCCATTGTCCGTTCGAAACTAGACTATAGGTGTTTCGTCTATGCATCTGCACGTCTTTCCATCTTACACCTTCTGATTACACTCCACAATCGTGGAATCCGTTTGGCCTTTTACACTACCTTGGTTGAGAGTCTCTATGCTGAAGCTGCTAGACTACCTCTCTCCTACCGCCGTGACTTCTCCTCTGCAGATACGCATGCCGTTTGTGTGCCGTGCGTGGCCACCCATCCTGTGTCTCCTCCTTCGATGACTCCTTTGACTGCCAGTATGCAGCACGTCCCTCCTCTCTGCTACCTCCTGGAGTTCGCTCTCGGCTATTGCTCCAGCAGCTCAGGAAGACGCTACTTGCCACTTTCCCGATTGGTGTGAACCCTTCACCACATTGCCTACGTACGGCAGCCCGTGTTCACCTTGGACTTAATTCACTTCGTAAGGAAACTACTCAAGGTTCGATCTATCGCTGTAAGTTTCTCAGAACTCACAGATAGCACATTTGTATACACTGATTACTCTCGTACCGGCCACGGTGTCGGGCGTGCCTCTATCAGTGGCACCGACGATTTTCGGTATCAGCTTCCGGAACACTACTCACTATTTACAGCAGGACTCTTCGCCCTGTATCACGCCACACAGTGCATCAGGCGACACAGACTTTTCAGTTGTGTCATCTGCTCTGACTCTCTGTACCCTTCAGAGCTTCTAACTGCCGTCCACCGTCCACCCTTCAGTGCAACCGGTCCTAGAAAGCTTCCACTTGCTCCCTCTTGAGGGAACCATAGTGACGTTTATGTGGGTTCTTGGTACGTCGGTCTGACGGGAAATGAGGCCGCTGACGCTGCTGCCAAGCCTGCAGTCCCCCTACCCCGCGCCGCTAGCTCTTCCATTCCTTCCCATGAACTCTGCGCTGCCATCTGTCAGCAGTTGGTGTCACTTTGGCACCACTACAAGTCTTCCCTTCATGGCAACAAGCTCCGGGGAATAAAAATATCCTAACGGGCTTGGCCGACGTCCTCTCGGCCCTCTCGCCGTGATGAGATCATTTTAGCCAGATTCCGTATTGAAGACCGTCGTTTTAGCCATCGCCATTGGTTAAGTGGTGATCCCCCACTGCTTTGTGCTCGTTGTCATCAGCCATTGACAGTTCGCCATTTCCTGACAGAATGCCCCCTTTTTAAACCACTTTCGTTCTAATGTATGTATGCCGCCTGAATTACCGGCCGTTCAACCGAGCGACGCGCGAGCTGCCACATGCGTATTACTTTCTATCCGTCGCAGCAGTATGGCGAAGCACATTTAATCTTTAGTTCGGAACCTCCACTGTCTCTACTGAGCATTTTATGGACCTTTCTCCTTCTTCTTAACGTTCTTTCCTCCAATCGATTGAGCTTAACGTGTAGTAATTTTCAAGTCATTTTTCGTATATGTGTACTAAGGTTCTGACATGGTCGCGTATGACCTTGGTTGTTTTTTCGCCCTAAAATAAAGCAAAAGAAACCTATGACCGTCCTTTCATTTAGCAACTGTGAAGCATTGGCGGGTTCACTAGGGCATTATATATGTAATCATTTCTGTACGTCATTCTCGTATTCACAGTGCTAGATCAGCACACGGAGACCAAGATTGGAACAAATTCTTTTCAACCAACATTGAATAACTGTTAAATTCGTGGTTTTTTGATTTAATCCTTACACAACTTCTAATGTTACTGACTCTACTGCTCATTAAGTACTGACACATTAATTGATAAACATGCGTATGCACTTCTGTTCTCCGCTGTTAGTCGAGTCTGTTGAGTAAACTGTAAGTGGAATGTTACATTCACATTTGGCGAAGTGCAATTACGCCGCTTATTGCTAAACTATTGTATTTCTTTTCTTTTGTGGTAACATACGTATATCAGCAGATAAATTACTATCTATCAGGGCTGACATATTAACGCGTTGGGCTGACTTCATGAAACCAGGTTTTTAGATAGTACTGAAGTAATAAGTATGTACTGGGATATTTTTATCGTTTCTATTTGTGGTTAATTGGGAGAGGCAAATGTTCGTGTGCTTCCCTGCAAAAGGAACTTGTAGCTCCGTTGAGTGGTCAACTGTGAGTTGCTAGGCCACTAGTCCCCGTAGAGAAATCCTTCGTCAGGTTCGTGGCATTTACGATGGTTTTGAATGTTATTAGGAGTGTGATATTTCGATCTTGTGGAATCGGTACTAACTTAGTTATACATTAAACAAGCATTTGTGATCAATAATTTTTGAAACTGAACACTGTATTTAACGTTGGGGTTCGCTGTGTGGATATCTGTATTGAAGTTCTGCAGGCAAAATCCTTCTCTTCTGCTAATTTTATGAACTATTACTGTGGATCAAACGTATATAATTGTACGGAACCTTAGTCTAAAACTTTCGACGATTATTGACTGTAGATATGTTGTTCCCCGTTGGTGGCTATAGTATCTGTAATGAAACTTATTACTGGGTTGCTGTGGGCTGTTGTAATAGGCAGTTTAATTAGAATGGAATACTATGAGTAGCTTTGATTGCCAATTTCATCGTTGTAATTTGCAGTGATGACAAGTCGTAGCTAGAATAATGGAGCAGTCCCCATCCTTCAATCCTCCCCCCTTCCCAGCACCCTCCCATCTCGATTATGCTAACTTTAATTTTGACAAAGTGGAGTTTATAATCATCTTCATATTTCTTAAGAATATTAAATACTTTGCAATCCATTGATCTGATGACTTGATTCATTTGCTTGGAGAAAGTGTATACTGGACTTTGTAAACGTTGTCGCATGAGCAACTTAAAGCTACAAAGCTGAACTGTTTCAGATTTCTAATACTGATTGTCTACTACTTGTGTTCAATATTAACGCCTTGGTGAATTATCACGCTGCGCTTTAGTGCGCACTTGCACTGAAACTAATGCTATGTTGTGGGACGTTCGGTTGGATTCAGCTCAATGTACTTTATGTTACTTCAGTCCCCAAGTTATCCCTCATTAGAGCTTTGTTTGCAAAATTTCTGCATTCTACAGGGGATGACATTCCCATGTTACAACAGACTGCACAGGACTACAAGGAAGTGTTACAACCAAACAGGTTAATAGCACTTGAGGACGACAATCTTAAGCAATATAACAGTCATAGACCAGTAGATAAGAAATGAAAGGCCAAGAAGATAGAATCTATGGAAGAAGAGAACAATCTGAGTTACATCATAGGCTAGAAACTGCTCTAGAAATAATGTTTGAGGGAACAGAAACGGCTGATGAAGTTGTTACTGTTGTAGCTCAACTGGCTACTTGCTGTAAGCAGAGCTTGGATAGCCCAGTAATCTGGACTCCAGTGTTTGTGACTGAGCTCACAGTGTGTTGGGAGCACCTGGCGGCCACAAGGCACTTGTCAAACCAGTGTTGAGAGATGAATCTACGGTAAGATTATTTTCAGTATATAGACAACATGTTTATGTCACGTCTTTGTATGAAGCATTTGCATAACGATTGGAATTCACGATACCCAATATTTTATGGCACTATACGGTAAGTCCGTTTAATTGGATAAAAGCGTGTGGGTCCTGAATGTGGCAAAATGATTCGCCAAGACCAGTTGCTTTCAGAATAAAATAAAATATCTTAAAGTATACGGGTGTTGGTGAAGTTTATTGACACTGAAATGTCACTGGTGATGTTGAAAGTGGATTATTAATAAATTAGGAGCCAGCAGTCCAAAGTTCAGTGAGGAGATGCGACTCCCCACCTACAGCGGTTTCGTGCATGCTGTCCCAACAAGGAGTAAAGTTTCAAAACCGAAATTTTATTCCTGCAAACTAACATGAATCTGTTTCTGTTACGAGATGACCATCTCCGATGACGTCAATGTCAATGGCAAGTTAAACACTAAGTGTTAGAACCTTTAGAACTTACGCATGACCAAGTGAAGACCTCAGTGTGTGGTAGTGTGGAGGTACCATATTTCCTGATATTCAGGTATGCAGTGTAAAATATGTAGTGTTCCTGCTTATGTGTTAGTTAAGTTTCTTTGATTAATATTACCACAAATTTAATATTTTTTCTGGTATTCCTGGCGCCAGTGGATTTGCAAGACTTGGACTCGGCTGTTGCACAATATAATTATTGTTATTATAGTGGCAACTTGTAATGAGGGATTTAGTATTCTTGAGGAGTACTATGGATGAGAGTGTACAATGATGTTAATTATGAGGACGAGTGAGACAGTGTGCAGCGCTGGAAAGATCACGATGACATTAGAGATGTAGTTACCATATGTAATACTCATATACATATTTTTTCTTACATTTCGTTTATACTGTTGTGACTTGGCAAGACAGCGAAGCCACTAGGTGATGAAGCCGAAAGGCACGCGTTTAAGCTCACGCAGGCTGGCGTGAGGTCTGGAACAGTTAAAGGATTTGAGTCTAGCAAATAAAGTACGTAGCTGTTGGAATACTTAACTATCGTCTCGGCAAATGAGAGCGTAATTTGTCAGTGAACCATCGCTAGCAAAGTCGGCTGTACAACTGGGGCGAGTGCTAGGAAGTCTCTCTAGACCTGCCTCGTGGCGGCGCTCGGTCTGCAATCACCAACAGTGGCGACACGCGGGTCCGACGTATACTAATGGACCGCGGCCGATTTAAAGGCTACCACCTAGCAAGTGTGGTGTCTGGCGGTGACACCACATATACACTAATGAGGTAATTTTCTACATACATTGCGCAGTTTCTTCTTGGAGTGTCAGGTCTGATTTGATGAATGATAAGTCACATCATATGATTTTTGTGAATATTTTGATGTACTGGCATAAGAATTATGTGAATAATGTATGTTCTAATGAGATGATGCAGAGAAACAACTTTTGTTTCTTGTGAAGCTGACACAGTGACACTTGTTTATGAGCGCATTTTTTCTATTAGTGAGCAGCTCCAGTACATGCTGAGAATCATATGTAAGAGGATTTAGGCAAGTTATGTTTAGCCTTTAACGGATGTTTTTTTTAATGATGTTTTCCTTCAATGAGTGACATTCTTCTTTGATAGAATCCAATCCATTTGCAAGTCGTGTATGCACGATCTGACATGTTGTGGATCTTATATTTTCCAAAAGTTTCAATTAGAGCTGTGTGATTACACAGTTTTCTGCTTGAAGAGATGCTGCAGTCCTAGTAGGCTGGAAAGTGAGTTTTGATTTGCAGTGGTTGTCTTGGTCTGTGAGATTAGTATATGATGTGAAAAATACCTCGTTTGGTCGATGCGCTCTGAGGATGAAAGTGAATGTAATGTGTAGTGAGTTTATCATCTTAGCGCCCAGCGGCTCATTCTGACTGTGTGCACGATGAGTGTCGAACTTCCGCCTTCTTATGAGAAACATAGCCTCTCTTGCAACGTTCTGTGCCCATTAAGAACATTCCAGTTGTTGCTCCAGAATTTTTTTCTCTTTCAGTTAAATGCAGTGACTTTTTATGCCTCAATAATTACAAATTCGTGCAATTTACATCTTCATCTAAGTAAATCATTTGTCTTGCTATTAATAATTACCCCTTGCGTGAAAGTTAAACGTAGTGAAGAAAATATTGCAGTTTTGTCTCCTTCAGCTTCCACCGTTGGGAGGATATATAGACTTGAATACGTCCATCCTCGTACCCCTTGGCTGTGTTGTGCAATAGTAAGCAAGGAAAAATTTTCAAGCAGAGAGGTCTCATCATTCACGATACTACAGAGTTTTAATAGCTATCTATGGTTAAGGTAAAAGTTAATTTAATAGGCATGAATTTTACAAGCTCGTATTCATAGCAACACAGTTACCGATCTTAGTGTAGAACAGTCCATATTCATCAACACTGCTGTAATAATTATAGCACACTGTTTTCTTTTTGAGAACGCTTCCCAGAAAGTTAACAAAACCACGGTATAAGTTGTAATGAAAGACAATGAGGCCACCAACATCCTCATATCCAAAGGAACGACACCGTAAAGTCGGTGAGTGGGACTCTGGCTGCGGGCCTGGCGGCAGAAGTGGCGCAGCTCTACAGTTTCTGAGCAGCGGAGAGTCGAACCCAGGAGTAATCGGCACGCGACGGGAGCTGTCTGCGCCGCCTCCCTGGACAGCGCGTGCGAGGCAGCTATCACCATTAACAATTGCGACGACTGCCACGACAGAACCAAAATATATACCACCTCTGGCCGTCTATGCGGCAGTGATAAGGTTATCGCCACAACGTTCCAAGAATCAGTGCACAGTGCTGTCACGATGAATGAAACCAAGAATGTCTCATGTGCCGAAAGAACCTCCTGGGACAGGTGGCACAGTGCTGAGTGGACTCTCCTCAGTTTCCGGTAGCGGTCTGCAAGTGGTCGGCTCTGGCACATCATTTGATCCGAACCTCCCAGACACTGGTTGAGTTGACTTAAGTCGTCCTTCACCAGAAGGACAAGTCCCACGTACCTGAAAACAGCTGTTGGTACAATACTATTTGTGAACAATAATGGGAAAATGACCAGAGGGTGCCGTTGCTCGGACAATCCAGCGTAACAACAGCTATAATCAGAGCAAAAGACATGACGTAAACTGCAACGCAGGAGATCTTTACTGGCCCACTGGAGGAAAGATGAGACTCCAAGACGCCGCTGTCCCGATAAGACAGCAGAGTGAGGATCCTCTGGTACTTGCGGGTGTTCAGAAAATGATCTGCGACGACAGTCATCACGGTGGTAGCGAAGCGTGTCGTGATATAAGCAACCAACCACACAAAGGTGATGGAATCCTTTTTTCTCGCGTTCGCAGCTTGCAACCGGTTTTCCACAGGCGCTATTATTACTAGGCTCATGACGAGAACAACAGCCGCGTATAGCGTTCCTGCACGTGTCCTCCGTAGCTCACACTTCTCAGTGTCCACTGTGAACGGCGTCAGCCCGAAAACCCTGCAGATGGCGTGGTATGATGCTGCAGATGTTAAGAGGTCTCTTCTATTCGTCATGTCAACATCGGCTAGCACTCCGGGATACCTCTGTTGCCTGAGAAGAAAGAAAAAGTTATGCAGCTGTAGTAGGCAAGATGCTCGCATTACATAAAGAATTAATCTATAATTCTCTACATAGAACTAATTAACAGAGTAAACTCAGCCATGAACACTTCTACGACAAATGATTTTTCCTTAACTCTTGTTTTCACGAACGATTAGGAGAATGATAGAGTAACCATAGGCATGATTAAAAACACCGTCATAGTCACTATTTTCCGACATCTGAAATCTGTACAAAGCTACAACAGTTATGACAAAACAAAAACTTGACCAACCAACACAGTTGCCGCATCTCTACACATCCCAAATTGTGGGAATTGAGAACTCGAATCACCCATAACTTGTTGAGTATGACAAGTATGTAAGTATTGGTTGTTTCATCGCAAAGTACTTATGTTCATTTAATAAAATTAATGAGAATGGCCTCGCCGTAACAAGTTTATTAATTACTACAACTATTATTATTGCTACATAAAAACCACCTATCAAGCACATTGCAAAGTCTACTGTTATGAATGTCTTTAAGGAGTCTTGCTTGCATCTCAGACAGAACCTTAAGTATTTAATAATTTTGGGTTAAGTAACTAAATAAATGAAAATAAGTAAGACAGTAAAGAAGGAAAAATAAGTGGAAATAATGAATAGTTATGGGGAAAAGTACAGACCTCGCATTATACACGTTAGAGATTGCCACTTGAAGGAGTACTGTCGACAGTCATCAAGATAAGCCTAGCATACCTAAATCATCTGGAAGAATGAAAATTCATATTCCGTTCCTCCCATATACAAGTTTAGCAACTCAAATTTTTCTTGAACTTTTTTATTATCATGTTTCCTTGTTACCGTAATGCTGTCTTTTATTTTACTTCTACTTACGTGTAGCTTTTTAATATCCGTTTAGTCGTCTAAAGTGCTATTTAAGTTAGATCTAAATGGTTTATTTTATTATGATGTTCACTCTCAGTTGTAAATCTATTTTTGCATGAAATCAAATAATGGAATAACAGCAGTACCATATAGAAGAGGCATTGAGTTGCAGACATGCACAATGAAAAAATAGCCTAAATACCGAGCTTAAAGACGAAGTTCTTCTTCAAAAATAGGAAACACACACATACTCACAGAGCCACAGTTCACACAGTAATGGCCATTGTCTCTGGGCACTGAAGCCTGACTCACGTTAAGTCGTGCTCCAGCGCTTGTAGACAGTGGCCATGTCTGTGTGGATTGTACCTGTGTGAACGTGGGCGTGTTTCCTATTACAGAAGAAGAATTTTGTTCTGAAGCTCAGTATGTTAGCAGTCTTTCGGATGAAACCTCTCTGTGACTCATCGCCTCATAATGTGGTGAGTAGCGATGTATCCTTTCCATACTGTTCATATTTTTGGATTATTTATTCAATTCAATGGAGTATATTTATTTTTCTCATCGCTCTTGTAATATTAGTGTGTTATCTACAAAGAATTTTTTATCCATTTGGGATTGTTATAAGGAAATTAGTTCTCAATATGGTGCAGTAAAATATGAGCTAGTAGACCAGCAAGATAGTGTCACTTTACTAAACCATATTCTAGTACATGTATTTGGTTGTTTAACTTGGAATAGTTATGGGAGAGTTGTAATCCTAGTAAAGCAATAAAATTCGTCTACTACTATTGCGTTCCTCTTATGATACGTCGGTGTATTATGTTCGACAACTTGAATGGTCTCTTCAATTGTTCTGTTGGTGTACATGGTGATAACATCCAAGAAAATGTTTTAGGTGCGATAAGATGTCGACCTCTGTAGCTTTTTGTATCACTTCACTCAAACTTTTCACTGTATGCTGACTTTTGTATGTACAGCCTGAGTAGGTGTGTAAAATACCCTACATTTGCGGGTCGGTTCATCATGGCGCAATATTTTTTTCTCTTTTCTCAAGTAAATATTTAGTACCGTTTAGGGATTTTTGATTGTGACAGGTGTCAAATGGGTGAGTGTTTAAGTTTTCTTTGCAAATGATGTTACTTTCGTTGCAGACTCGATGATTCTTTTTATACAGACTATTTTGAATACTACTCTTCCATTCTCGTGTCAATTACTATTGCACTGTTAGTGCCTATTTTTTCACAAATCTACACATATTTTTCATATTGGGAAATTATCAGATAATATCAACCGTTCTTCTCAAAATTCCAAGTTGAGAATAAGTATCAGAGCTCACAACAAAACACAATTTTGTCAATCTAGGGGAAAACGCTGTAAATTCACCAATTCAGGAGTGCATAAATTAAAATGCGGTTGCCATGGGATAACATACACAGGACTAACAGAAATATTTCGAAACAGTATTCATAGAAGGCGTGAAATTCACTAGTATGAAACTGTCTTCATCTGGTTCACACCTTCAGCTACAGAAACTCAGGCAGTGACATAACACAATGGCTGGCAGTCCCAGCCACTGGTGAAAAACATAGGCAACTAAATATTTTAGATGTAATATGAAGTTTCACATATTGGACAAAACATCCTGTCATTGCTTGGAACAAAGAGACGGAGTGAAAAAATTCATCGAACTTTTTCGAATGCTTTTATAAATGTCTGTTGTTGAAATACATTCCCATGTAAGATATTATCTTAACAAAGATAACATACAAATGATTTTGTAGAATCTGAGATCATTCAATGTAATCTTTACCTTTGTATATAAAGTACTCACGTTTGACAATTAAATATTAACCAAATCTATAGGGTGAGTCAAAATCATGTGAAGAATCTTAAAAATGGTTCAAATGGCTCTAAGCGCTATGGGACTTAACATCTGAGGTCATTAGTCCACTAGACTTACAACTACTTAAACCTAAGTAACCTAAGGACATCACACACATCCATGCCCGAGGCAGGATTCGAACCTACGACCGTAGCAGCAGCACAGTTCCGGACTGAAGTGCCTAGAACCACTCGGCCGCAGCAGGCGGTGAAGAATCTTAACTTTGTCCCGTTTTTTAATCCAGATTGTTAGAGCCTATTGCTGATAGACTCTCACTTTTGCAGAGATGAATGTTTGCAAGCTTACTGGAAATTGTGCTGCCGGCGAAATAAGTGTGGCGAAGGTTTGCAGAACGATTTCGAAGTAGACGGTCACCAACTCGTTTACCAGATGGTTTGTAGTAACTGGATTAGTAGCAGACAATTATCTCTAAACTGTACTGTTGAACGTTGAATGAGTGCCTTAATCGTGTTGATAAGGTTGGGACCCTATTCTCCGAAAAAGTATTCACATAGTTATGACTCACCCTGTATATTCTGAATACCACAGACATGTGCTAAGGTGATAACATGTAAATTATTAACATAGGTTTTTGGCTTATGCTAAAAAGTATACATAACTTGATTCTCATATGAAAATTAACTGATATGGGACACTGTACCCCAGAGGTAAATGTATTCTTCAGCGCCAGTGCCACAGTTAGTGGGTGTGTGTCCCAATTCGAGTCTGGAAATAAATAAATAAGAATGCAATATATTGGACAATTTATGACAGTCTCGTTCTCTTACCAGTCCCTGACAAGTTTGTTCTTCTACCCTTATTATATCTGCACATTCCATTCATCTTTCGTATCCCAACAATTAACAAACTTTTTCCAGTTCAGTTTTATTACTCTGCACCTTACAAGATAAAAAGTAATTCCAGAGGGCAAAGCACCATATTAACTTTAATACAGCACACTCGTCCCGTCAAGATCGAAGACCTCAATCACTTCTCCTGCACAGAACTGAAATACCGCGTATCTCCTAATTCTTCCTCTTCACTTTTTCCATTTACTAGTTCCCTAGGGGATCGACATTGTTACGTGGGTTGAAGCAATGTTGGTAACTGTTGGTGACAGGATACCCTTCTTGACGCCACCACTCCCTGTGGACAGAGTCTGCTTACCAGATCTGTCTGCATCTAGTGTACAGCTCATGTTCAAGTGTGAGAAGTTTCTCCTGAATGCTTACATAGCAGGTATATGGCGCGGGACTGATGCTGCTGGCCAGTATTTATCTCGGTGGATGTGTGGAACCGCATAAAAGCCACCTCTGGGCTGGCTGGCTGAAGAGCGAGGAGCATTCGATCTGAGACTCAGTCACCTTCCCGGCAAACTGAAGCGGTGCATTAACGCGCTCGGATATCCGGGTGGGTACGTTTCTCCTTGTTACTACACGCTAGATATCTATTATTACCGGCATAAGTATCGCACCTCCTTTTACAGCCAAAATTTAACCCAACACTTTTCTACATCATCATTCCATACCCATAGCTGTCCACACTGTTTGTAGCACACACAATAATTTTGCAGTTAGCTCTGTTCCTACATTCATTCAAAGTAGCTCCCTTGTATTATGTGGTACCTTACCACATAAACTGACCTTAACGACTACGCATGGAATTTAATTCGTTTTTCCTTTATGACAGATAAACTCTGAAACTATACATCATTGACTACAGTTTCCTCTAATAGTGACAATGGTTCCCCGTTTCCACCATGCATCTCCAAATATCAACTTTAGCATGATGTGCAGGACCCTTCACCTCTGTGGGGCTACACTCCCTGATCCCCAACCTTTCCATCGTTCCACTCCTACCTAAAAACATAACATTGCTGATTCTTGTGATTGCACATTATAATCCTCAAACCACAGAACGTATAACGTGTAAGGTCGACTCGCCACTGACATATGAACCTTCTGTCTGTTGTGCTAGTCAAGAAACGCCCCATTTCTTACAGCATCAAATATTACTGGGAACGCCACTCAGTGGATTTGAAGTTGCCATTCTCATTTAACAGTCGATTATTTGCACTTCATCTTCTATCATTGTACGTCTTACTCCTTCAGTCCAACTTCCAGTGTTCCACTTGCCCACATTTTATACGTTGTGGCTGGCGACATTCCTTTCACATATGACCCAAACGTTCTCAGCGATAGAAATTCACATCAGTAGAGTATGCATTTCTCCTATCGAGGACCTTTGTCGCTATACCTATTTCTTCCAGTATACTGGGTACGTGAACAGGATTAGTCAGGTCCTTCGGAAATACTTCACTCACCTTCCTTAACGCACTACGTGGTAGTCTGCATATGAACGCTAGTATTTGTTTATGTTCTGCTTGCTTTTGAATGATTCCATTTGCTTCAACATTATCTCTACACTAATAGGTGTGTGTGTGTGTGTGTGTGTGTGTGTGTGTGTGTGTGTGTGTGTGTGTGAAATCTTATGGGACTTGACTGCTAAGGTCATCAGTCCCTAAGTTTACACACTACTTAACCTAAATTTTCCTAAGGACAAACACACCCATGCCCGAGGGAGGATTCCAACCTCCGCCGCCACTAGCCGCACAGTCCCAGACCGCTCGGCTAATCCCGCACGGCCACTGGGAGGTATCAACATGGATCCTCCATATTTTATCTACAAGTTTCGACAGAATCCTTCTGCTTTTGTGATACAACGTTGAATGTCTCTGGTAGAACCTCGTGTTATCCAGTTTCTAATACCATTGTACCCACTTTTCTTGAGTTCCTCAAACCTAGCTTCTTAAGCCATCGTGGTAACGCAACTTGATGATCTTTAACAACTGCGCATCAGTCCAGAATCCCGTATTTGCAACCGCTAGTAGATTACCTACAAATGCCAGTACATCCTCTCCTGCCAGGAGCAGTCCAAAAGACGAGATTATTTCCTCCTTTGCTGTACTCAACTTTTTATGCACTTCTTTATTCTCTTCTCTTAAATAAGCTAGGTACTGCTGCAAGAACCGATCTGCTTCCTCAGTGGTAACTGTCTGTGTTCCTCATTCAACCATTGCGTGGTTTTTATACAATAGAGATAACAAAAATCGATCGGAGAAAACAGTAAATACCAACACGAAGACTTAATATATAGGTAATAGTAAGATTCAAGCACTACTTCCGATGCTTGTGGCGGGCCATAAGCCATTCAGACTGATGTCGCAGCCATTGTGACCATGCCTATAGCATGTACAACGCATCACCGGGGCTGATAGTGTACAGGAAGCACTGTAGCCTAACAGTTTACATGGTGCACACCACACAGGACACATGCCTTGATGTTCCTCCCCAGTATTCTCCCAAAACTAAGGAACCCTAATGTGTGACTCTGGCATACTATACGCTACCCTTAAATTCCAATGCCAACTAAAGTTTAACCATCACACTTGCCATCAACCCGAGAAGGCGAAAGAAGAGTCTCTGGACTGGCGCTACAGTCGTGATGACGACGTGTGATGCGACTGTAGACATGTTCCAAATAATTCTGTCATCATTTGTGGCGGTGGCTCCAGCACTTCTCACAAGAGTTGTAGTGGAACATGGGGATGGGGCTTGGATCAAGTACCTCACAACCAGTTATAGTGATCATTAGCGTTGTTTACCCAGATGGAGGATTTGAAGCCAATTGGATGTGAACTGGTAACTGTTTCCATACGTTCAAGCCTGCTAAGAGTCTTAGTAATGACTGTTTGTCAATGAAAGTATCAGAGAAACATACAAGCCACAGTAATACAGTGAGGCGGTGAAGAAAGTATGGTCGTTTCTTATTAGATATTAGGAACTCATTGTATCATACCTATACTGGTTGAGTTGCTTTAGGGGAAGAGAGAAAACAGCGAGGTCATCGATCTCATCGTATTAGGGGAGGATGATGAAGGAAGTCGGCAGTGCCCTATCAAAGGAACCATCCAGGCACTTGCCTGAAGCGATTTAAGGAAATTACAGAAAACGTAAATCAGGAATGAACCGCCGTCCTCTCGAATGCAAGTCCATTGTGCTAACCACTGTACTAACTCGGTCGGTTGGCTATATTCTAAGTACTACTAATATGCTGCTCGGCATTAAAAACAGTAGAACAGGAAGTATAGCAAATAATTTAAATCTGTTTGTAGTGAGACAGAACGAATACAGTATGGCAGAAGAATATTTGATCAAATTTGTTCATTATTTGAGGACGCACAAGGTACAGAGTGGCGGCAGGATGGGGCTAGTATTCTTGTACCCTGCTACCGATTATGGTGGTGGTGAGTATTTTTTGTTTGGACAGCAGAATTAGAGGCAAGGGATGCCATTTGGTAAGTCAGGGACGCGTGGCAGAAACATTCATTTATTTATTCCATTAGTTATAGCGGATGTGTTGTCGCTCTCAGCAACGAGTGTCAGACGTTGGCCCCAGAGTGTTAGTAAAGTGCTGAACTCAGCAAGCAGCCTTCGCAAACAGGCCAGTTTACAGTGTCGTTAGACCCAGGTGAGGAGTCGTGGCGTCAGTACTTCGGCAGGTGGAGAAGTGCAAAGTGAGGCTCCTCGCCCAGGGGTCACTCTCCTAAGGAAGCAAGGAGACGCAGCCGCGGTACAGTGAGTGCGCTGAGATACCCCAGCGTGGGCAGCAACACAGTGGCCTGCAGAGCAAGCGACCCAGCAAAAGAGAGCAGCCGAGTGTGCAGGCAGTAGGGAAGGAGTGACTCATCAGTCGGTCAGTCTGCAATGAGAACCCCGATCTCTCGGCTGGACGTCGTAAAGTCGGCAGCAGTCAGCCAGTGGGTGGTCCCCTGGCTGAAGATGCCAGGTCGACGCTCTGCAGCATCGGACCTAGACCCGGCCTGTAGCAGCCAGTGGAGGCCACGTCCAGTAGTGGCAGCCAGATGAACCATATCTGGCTGGTGAGGGGCATTGACGATTTCTCGAAATCTGCCGGCAGTGGCTAATGCTGCCTGGCTAAAATGGGCAGCATTGATGGGGGTTTTACCCACGAATGGTCTTCTGAGCCAGCATATCTCGTCATTTAGGACAGGGAATAGCCAGGCGTCGCGCCGTGACATTTGGTAACGCGGGTCGGCATTGCTACAGACTGTCTCCTTTACTGCAGCAGTGTTCGGCTCTGATGGAGGCAGTGAGTCCTAGATGTGAGGTGAATTTGAATATGGCAAGGCCTGAATGGTGACTTTTGCTGTGATACCAGGCCATCCAGAATTTGTTGACAAAGAACGCATCGGCGGCCTTCTTTCTCCTGCTAATCTAACAAAAACTCTGCCACAAGACATGCAATGAAATCGTGACACAACAAAAGAGTGACATTTAGAGCACTGAGCTTCCACCGCTAATGGCAACAATGGCTTTAAACTCTCAGGGTACCGGGTCGAAATGGAGTTGGATGACAGATGTACGTCATTCCATCGTGCTTCCACTTTGTCCTGGAGTTCATTACCACTGTGGTTGGTTAATGACGACGGCATGCCAGTCTCTCGGTAACTCATCACTGAGTGATGCATCCCAGACCATGCTGAGCTGGACAATTGTTACATTCGAACAGTATCATCGTAGGTCATGATGGAACTGGCAGACTGCAGTTTTGTAGTATCTTGTTTAGATACAACGTCATGGAGCCACTACACGTAGAATAGAGACTCGTATCAAAAGATGCCGTAATGTCACTCTTGTGTTTATTGCTGCCATACCTCTACTGGCGTATCCCTCTCTACTGCTCCAACAATGGTCACCGTGCTGCAGTCCCATGATGCTCCAGATGTCGTCGCAGTATGCTATACATTCTTGCCTTGCTGGAAGCAGGCCCATTTCTTGACTCAGGGCACGTGATGTTGCAGTGCGATGCTGTAGGGTCGCGCAAATTCTCTCGCGCTCTAGTCCCATGCTACCATTGAGATCTTGCGTGGTGTTGAGTAAAGACGTACTAATTTCGTATTTACGTGGCAATCGTTGAATACCAACCAATGCGTGCAGTAACACTGCGTAGCTGCAGACCCGATAGGTCATGATACTGCTGCAGATGTGTTGGTAGGCAGTCCTCCTTGTTATACGACGTACAGCAACCAACATTCGATATTTGGATAAGAAACCGTTTGCATTACCTTTCCTTGTACACAGAATGCAGCTGGCGTTTGTGCTATTTACATTGTATTTTTGCACTGTAATGGTAATCAACTTCATTTAAAAGCAGCAATTCAAAGTGCCAGAGGCGAACATTTCATCTAAAGTATTCAATTAAACGGAACATGGGTGGTAATTATCGCTGAATATTACTTCTTACGAAAGGCACTGACCTGTTTCCAGAGAGCCCCTTTGATCCACAGTTAAAGGTTTTGTGTCCTTACTCCATGCTCCTCTGCAGCTGTGATCGCAGAAATAAGGCATAAAAGCTGGCGGCAGATAGATATCTATGTTTCGATTGGCCAACGACGCTGGTCGTTTGGGCTATCACTCAGCTGTACATTCGTAATGGATGAGAATGATTTATACAGAAAGTGGAAATAGTCAGAAACTGACATGGCGGAGGACGGAGGTCATTTTCTTCAGGCGACTGTCACTTTAACAGCCTTCGCACGGACTATGGAATCAATACGAAGAGATAAACGCCTTTCCATACGTTTTCTCTGCTGTTCAATTCATTTGATCGCGTACTTTACTCCATACATCATCTTTTCTCAAAGACGTTACCTTCAGTCAGGTATTTAACCCCGCAGCATACTACCGGAAATATAACCGCCCAGCGAAGTACCCAGTAGGGAGTTTGCACTTTTAATGCATAGAGCGACAACCTTCTACTAGAACACATAACGAATGTGTGACTGGCATGACACTTCTAAATTTTCATTTATTTCTTTAAACTAAAATTCCCATATTACACTAATATACTAATAAAAAGTTTAAGATGTATCCATTTATTTAATAGTAAAGATTACTTTCTGGTAATGACAATTAATTAGTTTACTTATTATTAGTTGCCCTTCGACATGCAGACACATGCGCGTCAAGAATCTGGAAAGCAGAGCACATGCCAGGATGCTGCAGTGCCCTCCCACTCTGCTGCGCTAACGATTTTTAAATTTACGATTCTACGTCACACTATAGGTGACTGCTGTAGCGAGCTGAGTAGTATCAGGCTGAAGCAGACGTATTTTTAAGTCTAAATTTGTTGCGTTTCCATTTTAGATAGATGTTTGACAGTTTCATTGCAATATTTATTTTCCTACGTATTTGTCCCAAGTTTTTATATTACAGTATAAAATTACTGCAGCCACACAGTTGCTTGAGAATATTTACTTGCATTTCGTCTGTCTTTCCCTTTTAATGGGCCACGCCAGTTTGCGTTATACGCGATATCTACCTTCTATCTGGCAAATGTGAATGCGTCCAGAGAGAATGGTTGTGTTCTTAAGTCCGTTTTGCGTCATTTCTCCGACAGTATGGGTTATGTTAGTATCCTTCACTTTTAGTTGTAATCTAACTGGATTAACTAATGTAAATACGGAAGCATACTGGTGGTAGGTATTTCATTACGTGATTACAAGTTTTGCAGCCTATAGAGAAGGTTTCTGGAAAACTGACATCAATGAACATTTTTGGTGATCAGCCACCTTAAGCTGAAGGTACCCTCTTATAGCTCATAGCCCTCGCCTATTGACGAGACGGTTCTGAAGTCATATTTCACTAAATTCTTTATTGATACTCTCCCAAAACCCACTAACTCTACACAACATATCTGATTTCTCAAATTCGAACGTACGCCCCTCGTCGAGGCTGTGTTTAGCCGCTGCTGATTTGTCTTTATGCCCCAGGCGACGGCGCATAATGTGTTCCATCCACCATTGCGAGATGCTGTGCTGCATTATAGCGACCTATTGGTGGCGACACTCTGAAGGAATGTCACACACTGAAGCGCCAAAGAAACTCGTATAGACATGTGTACTCAATTACATAGATATGTTAACAGGCAGGATACTGCGCTGTGGTCGGCAACGCTATATATGACAACAAGTGTCCGGCGCAGTTGTTAGATCTGTTACTGCTGCTACAATGGCAGGTTATCAATATTTAAGGGTGTGTGGGGGGGGGGGGGGGTGGCAAGACGTCAGACGGGCCGACTTGGAGCAGGAGAGGCACCACAGGACATTTTAATTTCCACTGTCTGTGGGGCGTCTGCAGTTTGAGTGATATTGGACACCTGATAAGTCAAGATACCTCTCTGATTGGTGGAACGTACGTAAACATTCTGTCTGATCACCTGCATCAATTCGGGTCCATCGTGCATCCCGACGGACTTCGGCAATTCCAACAGGAGAACGCGACATTCCGCATCTCCAGAATTGCTACAGAGTAGCTCCAGGAACAGTCTCATGAGTTTAAACACTTCTACTGGCCACCAGACTCGGCAGACAAGAACATTATTGAGCATATCTGGAATCCTTGCAACGTGCCGTTCAGAGGAGATCTCCATCCTCTCTTACTCTTACGGATTTATGGACGGCCCTCCAAGATGGTCAGATTTTAGAAAACGTAGTCAGCGATCTTGAAAGTAGTTAAAATTAAAATTTACAACAGTCTTGATCGCAGTCTTATTGAAAACCTTATTAATTGGAGTGAATGACCGGTTTCGACTCTATGAAAGAGTCATCTTCAGACTCTGTAAAAATATGTTGCCAAAGTTGTATAGACCTTATAATAATCATATAAAAATATATAAAAATAAGATAAAAAGTAATAAATTATACCCAGAGCGGTGGATGGACACTGCTCGATGAGTTCCGTCGACCCTCGACGCTCGTGTAACAGCTGACTGTGCATGGAGGGAACGGGTATTAATAGGGGTGGTCACACACACCGTTCTGAGTAGGACATCATCAGAAAACACGTTCATGATTACATGACTTAAAACATAACCACAAAGGAACATTTACAGTTGGAGTAAATCGTAATGTAAATTATTGATCATTAATCGTCAGTGTATATAAATTATGCTATTAAAATGGTTTATTGGTATGAAATAAGTCTTAGAGCATGCTGCCAGCCTTCTAAACTCAGAACTACAAAATCTGCACCAAAGACTGTCGTTGCCCCAGCGTTTACGTGGATTTTGTAGTGTTGGCAGAAGAGCCAACACTGTGTTGCTAGAGAAGGCCGAAATGCACGCGCTTAAACTCACGCAGGCTGGCGTGAGATCTGAAACGGTATACGTAATGAATGCTATAAAGAAAAGTACGTAGCTGCTGGAATACTTAACTTTAATCCATAATTGGTGTACATCGCTCTTGTACAGATATAATCTCCATTTTAATATAACTTAGTGATGGCGCCTTGCTAGGTCGTAGCAAATAACTTAGCTGAAGGCTATGCTAACTATTGTCTCGGCAACTGAGTGCTTATTTGTCAGTGAACTGTTGCTAGCTACGTCGGCTGTACAACTGGGGCGAGTGCTAGTAAGTCTCTCTAGACCTGCCGTGTGGTGGCGCTCGGTCTGCAATTACTGACAGTGGCGACACGCGGGTCCGACGTATACTAACGGACCGCGGCCGATTTAAAGGCTACCACCTAGCAAGTGTGGTGTCTGGCGGTGACACCACAGATTTTAGCTCTCTTCTGATGTCAGCGCCATAGAAAATAACTGTACTATCGCGGAACCACACCAACTTTTCTGTAATAACAGCGGAACGATGTTACTAAAGTGCATCGATAGTTGCCGTGGAAACGGCGCCCTAGCCCGGTGAGGTAGGCATCAGATGATCAGAGATTATTGGCTACTGCGAAAGATATCTCAAGGGTTGACAATTCGACAACGAAAACAGTGTCTGCGTAGATATATCGGCGGTTGCCATGGAAATAGCGTCTTATTCTCACTGCGACAATGTATGGTGCTGTAACAAGGTTATAATTGCCAGCATTTGACGCCTTTTATCAATATTAGCGTAGTATACGTCATAATGACAAAATTATACGTCATAAAAGCTTAAAATTACGTTATTTTCTAAAATCTGTTCACAAGAAATTTCCTATGTCAGGTTGGACATAGTATAGGTTCCAATATTGGTAACAGGATGCTAATGAATGTGTATGGTGATCGGTGGGAACCAGGTGCCTGATACCGCTATGACGAAGTACAAAGCGGACATCAAAAATAAGCGACGACTAGCATCCTTTGATGGTAAAATATGGATAACAAAATAAAAAATAAGAAAAGTGTGAAGTGACATTTTACATGTTGTTGTGTTGTGCTTTTTAGTATAAAAGCCATTAGAAAAATGAGATCCACGTAGTTAAAAACGTAGTTGTAAAATACTAATGATAAAACAAGCGTCAGAAGTGAAACATGGACGGTAAATAGTTTGGACAAGAAGAGAATAGAAGCTTTCGAAATGTGGTGATACAGAAGAATGCCGAAGATTAGATGGGTAGATCACATAACTAATGAGGAGGTATTGAAAAGAAATGGGGAGAAGAGGAGTTTGTGGCACAACTTGACAAGAAGAAGGGACAGGTTGGTAGGACATGTTCTGAGGCATCAAGTGATCACAAATTTAGCATTGGAGGACAGCGTGGAGGGTTAAAATCGTAGAGGGAGACCAAGAGATGAATACATTAAGCACATTCAGAACGAGGTAGGTTGCAGTAAGTACTGGGAGATGAAGAAACTTGCACAGGGTAGAGTAACATGGAGAGCTGCATCAAATCAGTCTCAGGACTGAAGACCACAACTACATCAATACGAAAACAAAAGAGCAGTTCTTTATAATAGGTCTTCAAAAAGATCATAAAAATGTTTTACCCTAAAGTCTAGCTTTTCACTGACTAGAGTTAGGAGTTCACTTTTACGATGTGCATAGATTTCAATTTTCTCTAATGCATTAAGTAACGGTCCTTTTGGGGCACAGTGAAGGATTTTTAAATTCGCATGAATTAATCCTTCGGAATGGTTGCAGTCATGCAAATGTTGGCCAAACAAGGATTTACTACGACTGGTACCAGCCACATGTTCTTTAAAACGAATAGCAAAGTTACGGCCAGTTTGTCCGCTGTATTGTTTTTCGCACTCATCACATTGTATTTTATACATTCTTGAATTTTGATATTTAGTGTTGTTCTTTTGATTAATATTATGTCTGAGTCTATTTTGAAGCTGATTATTGGTGACGAATGCTATTGTGAGCTCGGTAATTTTAAATAATTGATTTATTTTATCAGAGATATACCCCATGTATGTAGTTTTTGACTATTTTCGATGACCGGATTCAGGTGCACTATGTGTATCCTGTATCTTATTAAACATGAAGTCAATGTCATTGGGACAGAAATCATTTACACTAGCAGTCTGCTTCAATATTTGTCTGTCTTTCTGTAGTTCCTGTGTGGTGAGTGGTAATTCATACACAGTCAGCTGTTACACGAGCGTCCAGGGTCGACGGAACTCATCGAGCAGTGTCCATCCACCGCTCTGGCTATAACTTATTACTATTTACTTTATTTTTAGATATATATTATATATGCTTATTATAACGTCTATACTACTTTGGCAATATATCTTTACAGAGTCTGAAGATGACTCTTTCATAGAGTCGAAACCGATCACTCACCCCAATAAAAGATATTTTAACAAGATTGCAATCTAGACTGTTCTAAACTTTAATTTTAAGATTCATAGTGTCAGTTCCCCCCAGCACTGGTTCACACATTAGTCGAGTCCATGCCACGTCGTGTTACGGCACTTCTGCGTGATAGAGGAGGCCCTACACGATATTAGGCAGATGTGCCAGGTTCTTTGGCTCGTCAGTGTAAAAGTGGTTTGTAGTGCCACTATGGATTTAGAGATTGATGTGAGTGAGGAGGAGGAGGCGATTAGAGCTACTGCATTCTCGATGGGGTTAAGCCAGAAGATCGATTGCACTTGAAAGCTCTGAAATAAGCCGATGGCTTTTGCGCAATTAGACGGATTAGTGGTTAACATAATTCTTTTTTTTTTTCTTTTCGTTATGTCGATACGAAGTGGGAAGGAGGGCCGGGATCGGTTGTCAGAAAAACCGACCGGTGGGCAGGGAGCAGAGTGTAGTCGGTATGCTGGGTTGGTTAAGACCAAGCAGGAATTCCGTTGTGGTGATCCCAGACAGTCGGTGAATCGGTGTCCCACATCATGTAACGCGTGTGTGGCCAGCTGACGCCAGAAGCGTGCGGGCGCTTTGAAATTCAAATTTCCTATTGGATGCTACAGCGGGATTAGAGCTTCCGTCAGTTCATTTTTGCCCCATGTTTACACTGTAGTAAATCAGGAACCTGTGTGTGATATAATTGATTCAGGCAGTAGCCTCTCATTGCTTGAGTATGATATTTGTAATCGCAGCATTTGTAAGTTTCCTAGCCTACAACCGGTCTTGCAGGGATGTCGTACTGCCAGTGGGTAAGTGTTGCTTATGAATGGTGGCTGTAAGGCGAGTATTTCTGTGCAAGGATTTTCTCGGCCCGTTTAGTTCGTTATTGTCAAGCATTACTAAAGTGATGCTTGACTTCTCCTTGTTTATTTTACTCCTCTAAATAAAGCGTGTAGAATTTCACTATTTATCACACAAAATCACATACTTCTTTGCGATTTTTAAAATAATACACATAAATGGACTGTTAGAGAACTGATTTACTCTTTCTGAAACGTTATACGAGTCTGTAGCAAGTAAATTTCCATACAAAACTAAATTCCAATGCTTAAATTTGGACGTAAAAATTCTTCTCAATAGGTACAAAATCAAAGCCTACAAAATGGTTGGGGTGATGGTACTCACGACTCCAGACAGTAGCGCATCACAATCGATAATTCGCTCTCGGAACACTCTCAGTGCACCAGCTGTATGGGTTGGCACTACACCGAGGACTATCGCTGGCCGCAGCTGCCAAACATGGGCATCACGCGTGTGGATGGAGATTGGTCGATGCCCCGTTAAACACCGGAGCACTGAGCTGTGGCAGCCGGGAATCCATTGCCTCACAGGTCGAAAGTTACACCCTTACCTTTCACCGCGCCACTGACATCACCCATGCCTCTTCCTTCCTCCAGAAGGCCATCACTGACGCTGTGGAGGCCCCGGTTCCGGTCAGACTCACTCAAGCTCACCGCCCTATGTGTCCTCCACGGGCCGCCCTTCTTCTTTGTGGATCCTGCAGGCTTTACCGCTCCTTCCTCCACACCTGTGACAAGGATATACTCCTCCGCCAGTGGCAATTACAGCGACACATCTGGAACCTTCTTACAGCAAAGAAACGCCGGGACTGGCGCCACACACGTACATGCCTCAACTCCACTCTCCGTGTCAAGTCCTCCAAGTACTGCTCAGTCTTCCACTGCCTTACTGGTAGCCATTGCAACCCACATTACTCTGTCCTCCACGACAATCACACCACCTCAGTAAGGCTAACCATTTTGCTTCCCACTTATTTGAGGTATTCTCCATTCCTGTTGATCCCCATTTTGATTACTCCCTCTTCCCCACCGTCCTTGAATGAACTGATATCTCTGTCCCACAGCTCGCTCCTAGTTTCCAGCTCTTGGATCAGTTACCCTCTCAGATATAAACACTCCCATCACCGCACATGGCGTCACACTCGGCCTCTGCTCCAAATGCAACACCACCCCTGGTTGCGATGATGTCACCTATGGCCACCTCAAGAAATCCCCCCCTTCCTTCCTGGTCCCCTTGCTACCCTGTAAAACGTCCTCCTCTCCACTGGCTTTTACCCTGACCTGTGGAAGACTTACTGTGTCCTACTGTTCCCTAAACCCAACAAACCCCCCTCTGACGCCTCTTCCTATCGTCCCATATGCCTCACCTCCTTGTTTAGTAAGGTCTTAGAATCCATCCTCTCCTGCCAGATTCATCGCCACCTAAACTAGTAGCACCACCTCCTTCGCTCTACCCAGTGTTGCTTCTGGCCCTCCTTCTCAGCCAATGACCAACTCCTTAACCTTACCAATCCTCTTTCCCTCCAACTTAACTCCCGCTGCTCCATTGTCTTTGTTTCCCTCGACTTCAAGAATGCCTATGACCATGCCTGGGATCCCAAGCTCATCTTCAGACTCCATACTTATGCTCTCCCTATCAATTTCGTCTGTCTCGTTGCTTCCTTGCTCTCCCTTCCTCCCATCTATGTCAATATCCACAATTCCCACTCCTGTACTTTCTAGCCCACTGGAGTGACCCAAGGCTCCATCCTTCCCCCTCCCCTCTATTTCCTGAATTCTGACAACATGCCCAAACATTCCCTACCTGTCCATCTCCTCCAATTTGGTGATTACACCACCTTCCTGGCCCTTTATCTTAACCTTCAAAGGTAAATGTCTCAATGTACACTCGAAACCCACCTTGACCAGTTCACTACTTAGTGCAACCAGTAGTTCCTTCGTATCAACCCCTCCAAGACACAGTCAATCGTCATTGGCTGCACCACCCCCTCCTTCCATCTCCATGATTTCTACCGAACCATTTATGATCGTACTATTCACCTCACTCCTGCCCTAAAATACCTTGGCCTCAGTCTTGATCGTCATCTAACCTGGACTCCCTATTTCCTTATGATCCAACACAAAGCCACAATAGATACATGTCTGGCCGGATGTGGGGGCTGCACCCTTCCATCATCCTTCATACCTACAAGTCCTCGATCCGCCCCATCCTTTGTTATGCTAGTGTCGCTTGGATTTCTGCACCCCCCCATCCCTCCAGATTCTATAAAGCCTTCAAAATCCTGGAACACCATGCACATCGCAACGCCTTCCGTCCCTCATGCGAATCCTCTATGACCTCATCCACTTACCCACCTTCTTCTCTCCCTTGAACACATCCGCACCCTGTACATTGTCCACCGATTCGATATCCCTACCCTCTTGTGTCCCCCTGTACAAGTTAAAAGTGTAAAAATCACACAGAGCGAGACAGTTAAAAAAAAAAAAAAAAGGAAAACGCTGGAAACGATGGAGCACTCATGTAGAATAAAAACCACCGAGGGACTGGATGCCAGACAGGAGGTGAAAAAAAGCTATAGCAGGCAGTTCTCTTCAGTGCGCCGAGTCTTGTACAGCTTCCAGTTACCGCCGAGTCTACAAGCTGCACTGTTCGTCCGTCGTCTCCGGAATTTAGGCTCCAAAAGCATCATAGGCCACTTCTGCACTCTACATGGGCATCACTCAGAGGCACAGTGACAGAACTTCAATATTTTACAGGACTTGCAATAATTTCAAATGTCTAATGGTGCTGGACATTTCACATGAAGAAGCATCATTTAAGTCGAGTATTTCTTCTTATTTAATGAATACCATTTTATTACTATATGTTGAAAATCTTTCTGATCGAAGATAACGTACGCCTCCTTCTTGCACTCCCAACGATGGATATTAAATGCTGGGTTCTACAGAACTGCATTTGATTTTAACTGACACACTAAGTATTTAATTGGAGAAACAGACAAATCCCCGCCACAGTTGTCCTGAGGTTCTTCCTCTGAATAATGCTCTTGTTCCACAGCAGAATTGTGATCATCTTTTTCGTCTATTTCTTGACCTGTATCAGTGACACATTTCTCTATCCACCGACTAACAATTTCATCAAACTCGAGGAAATTAAAAGTGTCACGTTCCTGCGACCAAATTTTGTAACACACCGTACTGAAGAAAACAGGCACTTCGTTCGCGAGGCTAGATCTAGGAGACCGTAACACCTGTCAGTAACACGTGTAACAACAAACAAAGAACGCAATAACGCAACCGACTGTAAAACATTGTAAAGTTGGCAATTTATGGGGGATTGGGAACAGTATAGAAGCATTCCATCACAGCTGAACTTACAGAGAGAGTTCGAAAATTTTCACGCCATTGAGAGACCACACCTTGTGAGCTGAGGGTTAAGGATCTTTTGGGCGGCGACTGAATTCAGCGTATTGGTTCTGTCTTCTATTATGTAGAAAGGAAGTTTCTTTTAAATTTTACCCCAACTAAAACTTCAAGTTGTACCAGTGTTTTCCTGTCAAAGGAACCAACGCCGTTACTGTGCAGGATTGTAAATTTCAGGCAGGTCATTTTGTTGATTGTGAGGCTGAGGCGATGCTGCTCCTTCTGGACGAGTTTTCGGAGTCGTTAACTGTCAAACCAGGTGTTATCAACACGATACAATACAGAATCTGCCTTGCTGACGATTTTCAGTGCGTCAACCCCAATATAGATTGACACCACCCGAAATGAAAATATTGCGTCAGCTGGTGGAGCGGATGATCTGTGATGGGGTTATTATGTCTCCTACCTCACCTTACACCTCTCTTATCTTTCTAGTTCCAATGGGTGACTGGTGGTTGATCATACTATTAAATAAGAAGTGTGTTCGTGAATCTATGCCACTATCCAACTTGCACCACTGTTTCACCTGCTTTCCCGGTGCTCGGTATTCTTCTATTCTCGAGCTTAATTAGGCTTACCACCAGACCCCATTAGCCAAAACTGTAGACAGGTGACAGCGTTTTGTATGGATTGGAATTTATTCGACTTTATCGGTACACTAATTGGCATATCAACTTGGGCTGCTGTTCTCTCTAGACTTTTGGATAACGTTTCCGGAGATGTAAAATTTAAACCTTAGATGACGTTGTAATTTACAATATTACCTTCCAACAAGATCTGAAACACCTGGAGGAGGTTTTGTGCCGAATTCTTGCCACTGGTCTTGCTGTTAAGCCTTCCAAAATTATTTTAGCTTAGCAGAAGATTTCTTTTCTTGGTATTTGGTTTCTACTGGCGGGACCCGAATGGATAGAGAGAGGACCAAGGTCTTACACAAAAAACAAGCAAAGACAGGTGTTGCCGAATTCATTATCCATTATTTTGTTTAGAAATACTTCTATAGTAGAGGGAGATGACCAGATTTGGCACAACTTTGGAAAGTAGAGAAGTCCTGATCGCACAATCCTTTATTAAGCGTCATGCGTTTAAATATTTTATCGTCAGACTGAAGCTGTGGAATGAATTGTACAAGAAAGTAATGACAGAAAATATACATAAGCGTGTATCTAAGTACGTATTGCAGTACACAGATGTTCCAAATAGTATCGTACTTACATAAAAAACAAATTTTAGTACAAGTTCACGAAAGCGAGCACATGAACTGAATACAGTAGAAATCTCATGTCATGTAGGCATATTTTTCAGTCCCATCGTCTATCGAATCGAACCAGTGCCAAACAGTGTGTGGCGACTGAACTTACGAGAGGTAAACGATGGCCTGTAGGTGGTGCTAGCATTGACTGAAGAATGCGAATCAAACATTAAGTTTACTTACTAATGCGATTAAATACATGTCAACACCGCGTGAACAAATTTGACAAAAAAATTGTAACTCTTATAGAAAAGATACTCATACTAACGCCATGAAAAGTGCGTCGTTAGGTAACATCGTAAAAAACGTTGCAGAGGTAGTCTTTAGTCAGTAATCGAAATTGAAGACAATTTTAGCCAGTAACTGGTGAGGTACAATATAAATGTAAAATCAATATGAGCAATAAGTAAAGAAGGAATAATAACGAATAAGTTCACAAGCATCACAAAATAAATGTACATAATTGTCACAAAATGTAATGAAATGACATAACAGACTCATTTAGATGAGCTAAGATTAGTGGTTACAACTTGAAATGTAAGATGTATTACGCAATAAATGGGTATTTTTTGTTTTTTAATACTATTTAACTTAGTGTTAGATCGTGCATGTGTAACAACTCTCCTTAAGCTGACGGTTGAGGACATCCAAAACGTCCTAGCATATTGTGACCAAAGATGTAAATTTAGGATCATTTGGTGACAAAAACTGATGCCTAGGCAATCGTAATATTGGTCATACTGTTTCGGACTTACACGGAATGCATTGCGATCGTGTATAACAGTATGGGATTGTAGAGCTATACATAACAAAATAAGCTCTTTGAGTTACTAGCGAAACCCAAAACTTCACCTTTCGTAATTTTTTTTCTGTACTGTAATTTCATTCCTACGGCCCCATATGGGTAAGGGAGGGCTGGCACAATCCGCTGCTCATCAACCGAATGATACAGTTAAAATGGATAAAACATAGAAAAGGCGATGAGATGGGAGACATAAAAACATAATAAGGAGAGACAATGGGGGTTAAAATACACACTTACACAGAGACGTTAATTATAGGACAGCTAAAAAAGTCCACATAAAGATAAAAAAGCACAGTTGGCGATTTTTGTAACACATAAAAATACACGGAAGTCACACAAACAAGTCAAAAGTTGGCCACAGTATTACAAAACGCCAGAACGACGACACTTTAACAACAGCACGAGATGAAGGACACACGACAAAGATTAAACAGTGCCAGGAGGATTCGGCCGAGGGAGGGGACATCCTGAGAGGAGAGAAAGATGGGACAAAAGAGAGCAGTGGTAGACGGCGTCTAGAGAAGGTAGTGGAAAAGGAAATTGGTCGCGGGGCATAGCAAGGGCCAGGAGACGAGCGCGATAGCAAGGGAGAGAGAAGGCAAATCAGGAGGGAGTGCAGAGATCCGGAAGAGATGCACTAGAAAGGGAGAGCGCGTGGCAGGGAGAAAAAAACTACTCATGGGAAGACAAAAGAATGGGAGTAGGAGCCATGAGGAGGGGGTGGATGGTGAAGTTAGAGTTCGTAGGAGGAGTAGACATAAGGGCGAAGCTTATCATCTGGGAGGGGTATGCACTGGAAGGCACGTCAGTAAAGGAGGCTGAGAACGTGGAGATGGAGAGAGGGTGGCACACAACAGTAAAGGCACAGCAACAGGCTCTGGGTAGGGAGGATAAGAGACAACAGGGGGTCCGAGCAATCCAGTCTGTGGACAATGTACAGGGTGTGGATGTGTTTGAGGAAAAGGAGAAGATATGGGAAGGGGTTGATGTGATAGAGGATTTGTATCGGGGACGGGAGACTGATGTGGAAAGCAGGGCAGAGTGCATGGCGTTCGAGGATTTAGAAGGCTTTATTGAATATGGGTGGGGTAGAGATCATGGTGACTATGGTATAAGGAAGGATGGGGCTGATCAAGGATTTGTAGGTGTGAAGGATAAAGGAAGAATGCAGGCCCCATGTCCAGCAAGACAACAGTTTCAGAATGTGGAGTCTGTTGTGGGCTTTGTATTGGATCATAAGAGGATGGGGAGTCCAGGTGAGGTGACGGTCGAGGTCAAGGTATGAGGGAGGTGGATAGGACAACCATAAACGTGTGGTAAAAATTGTGGAGCCAGAAAGTGCGGGTGGTATGACCTGGGTTTGGAAGAGTTGATGTGAAGGGCCACTCGTTGCACCAGGCAGTGAACTGATTGAGGTGGGTTTGAAGGAATACTTTGGCCCTGTTCAAGGGGAGGATACAGGTCCAGAAAGACGGTGTCATCAGCAAATTGGCAGCAAATTGGCAGCAAATTAGTAGAAGATGTGAGGCGGAAAAGATTTGGGTGTATCTGCAACATAAAGGTGATAGAGGAGAGGGAAAAGGATGGAGCTTCGGGCACGCTCATGGAGGGATAGAATGCATAGGTGTTGGTATTGTGGATAGTGACATAAGAGGGACGACAGGAGAGGAAGGAAGCAACGAGACAGAGAAAGCCCTGGAGTTTAAGGAGTAGCCTGGGATGCCAGACATGGTGAAAGGCAGTCTGGAGGTCGAAGGAGACATAGAAAGAGGAACAATAGGACTTATATTGGAGGGAAAGAAGACTGATAAGCTTAAACTGCTGGTTATTGGCTAAGGAAGAGGTTTGGAAACCACACTGGGTACGGGGAAAGAGGTGGTGCTGATTAAGGTGGTGATGAACACGTCAGGAGAAGATAGACTCAAAGACCTTAATGAACATGGAGGTGAGGGAGGCGAGATGATAGAGGGTGGTCTGTCGGGATTAAGAAACAGCAGGATGTGGGAAGTTTTCCAAATGTCAGGGTACAAGCCAGTGGAGAGAATGATGATGTCAAGGTAGCAAGGACAGCCAGGACGAAGAGGGGGGATTTCTTGAGGTGGCAGTAGGTGACACTGTTGTGACAAGTGATGGCATTGCACTTGGACTGGAGTATGAGTTTGATGTCATTTGCTGCAATGGGAATGTTTATGTATGATGAGGGTCCAAATACTAGAAATTGTAGGCGAGTGGCAGAATGGTGGCATCAGAGTGTTCTGGCTGGTGGGGAAGAGGGAGTAATCAAAGTGAGGATCGTTGGGAAAGGAGAAAAACTTGGAGAGATGGTAGGCAAAATGGTTAGCCTTACTGAGGTTGTCATAGAAAAGGTGGTCATGGTGGAGAAGGGTGTACTGTGGGGCAGGATGACTACCAGTTAGATGGTGGAAGACAGAGGAGGAGTTGACAGGGATGGTGGAGCTGATTCATGTACATGTGTGTCGCCAGTCCTGCTGTTTCTTTGCTGTTCAGACGTTGCAGATGTGTACTTGCCAGTGTCTGGGAGGGTATCTTAGTCACAGGTGCAGAGGAAGGAGCAGTAGAGCCTGTGGAATCCATGGAGGAGAAGGACAGCGTGTGGAGCAAGTGTAGGGTGGTGACGGTGGATAAGTTTGTTAGGAACATGGACCTCTACGGCATTAGTGACGGTCTACCGAAGTAACGAAGAGGCATGTGTGATGTCAGCGGGATGGTGGTAGGAAAGATGGTGGTTTTTGACCTGTGAGGCAATGGATTCCCAGTACGCATCCTAGTCAGCTCGTTGGTAGTCATGGACTTGGCAGGGCAGCTAGCAAGGGGCTGGATTGAGGCAATGTGCTGAGGAGATTGTGTGAACCACTGGGAGGTGATTGGTACCAAAAGGGTCCAGAATATCCGTGGCAATACGACCAAGGAGGTAAGGGCAAGTGATGATGACACCAGGGATGGAGTTACTTTTAGAATGGGTGATCTGTAAGAGGGGAACTAGATTACCATGGAGGGTAGTGAGGAACTGATGCCACCACTGAAGGCATCAGGGTCACAGTTGACGATGTTGAGGCATGTGGTAATAACATAGTTGTAGAAGGTGGGCCATATTGGGAGATGAATTCATAGGGAAGAGGAGCTGCGGGTTAGATGTAGATAGTGGATAACTGCACAGGTGATGACGGGGGGGGGAGGGGGGAGGAGGAAGATGTTGAGGATGAGGTGTTCGGTTGTCATTGAGCAGGGGTTGTGGTAGGACAGGGACATAGATATATGCTTCAGGTGTCCAGTAGTGACCCCACCTCCCTCTAGCAAAAGGGGATTGTCAGTGGAGTGAATGAGGTACAGAGAGGAGCGGACAACATGATGATGTTGGAGGAAGGTTTCACTAAGGATGAAGGAGTTGACCTGGTGATGGGACAGGGTACGCATGAAGAGGTATTTGTTGGTAGGGAGGGAGCAAATGTTGATGTATAGGAGATGATACTGTTGGCGCGTCATTGGGGCAAGGTGGAGAGTGAGTGGAGGGAAGAGAGGGGCTCAAATGAGGGTGTCTGGGTGGGTGAAGATGAAGTGGGCCTGGTTGCGGGAGTATGTAGTGTAGGTATTGAAATGAAAGATGGATCAGGTGGCAAGGGAGATCTGCTGGAGGTTGTGGGGGCGTTGGAAGGGATGAATATTCTGGAGTATGATGGTCAGGAAACAGATGATGTTGTCAGCTGTCTGGATTGGGCAGAGGGAATTGATGCATTGGATGGGCTGATCGATGGTGTGAATGGGAACAGTTAGTTTGGAGTTGGTGGGAAGGAGTTTGGCCTTGCATTTGGAGGTGTAGATGGGGTGGGATTCGTTGCAGGTGTTGCAGGAAGGAGGGGAGGCGAGGTTAGAACATTGTTTGAGGAAGTGGGAGGCTTTACAGTAGGGGCAGATGGGGGCAAGGTGGTTGAAGCTTTGGGTGATGCGTCCATCATAGAGGAGACAGCATTGGCGGTGATAGCATTGAATAGGAGAAAGGAAGGGATTAATGGGGTGGCAAAAGGTGATGTATGGAGGAGGTGGACTCTGTGAACACATGTGCCAAAAGGGTAGGGCTGGAGTTGTTACAGATACATCAGGCTGAGCACATTTCCAGGGCAGGGTGGGCATTCAATTCTGCCAATAACTTCACCTTAATTACCACAAGGATGAGCTTTGCAATCACAGTGGTGAGGGTTTTGGGATGATGAGGGCTTTAGGATTGACAGGAAAAGGAGGAGGTAAGTAAAGATGTGAGAGACGTGTGGGCTAAAGGTGATATGGAGAAGTCTCCGGAAGAGGTCAGTGTGGAATGAGAAGGGAAGTGGATAAGGACAGAGCCTCTGTGGGGCATAAGCTGAGCAATAGCGGCACTGGGGTATACTTGCAGATTTCTAGTGTTTAGGCAGTGAAGAATTTAGTATTGGGTTGGGAAATAACGAATGTATGTATGGTGGGGGCTGGGCATGCAAGAGGGGTGGGCAGTGGTTTCTTGGAAGAGGGGGTGGAGGTAGGGTCAGCACTTGGGCGTTTGGAGGTTTTTTGGCAGGTGTGGCCTGGAAGGAGGGTGAGGGACTGGGAGAGGTGGCGGAAGGCAGGGCCCTCATGAGAGGTGGAAGCACTTTGAAGGGAGGGTGGGTGTCTGTGGTGGTGACTGTGGAGCGGTGGTCCATGTCATGGGCAGGCGAAGTAGAGGAAGTCATAGCAGGGCGAGTGGGGAGTGCATGAGAGTCATCCCTACACATGGTAGTGGTGGGAATGGCGGCAGGAGCACGAGCAGGAGCAGGAGGAGGAGCAGAAGTAGAGGCAGTAAATAGGTGGGGGTACAGGGGATAGGTGGATATGGCAGGGATGAAGCTGTGAAGAGAAGAGGTGGGGCAGATGGGGGAAGCTGGAGGAGGGACTTACGGAGGTAATGGTGGGGGCAGAGGAAGGAGGGGTGTATATAATCGTGGTGGTTGGGGTGTCCATGGTGGACTTGCAGCCTAGGAGCAACAGGTGGCACGAAGATAGGGAAAGAGAACTTAGCAGGAGCATCTTCCGTAATTGTTTTGTCTTTATTGTAATTTCATTTCCCGGCCACTTATGGGCAGGTGACGGCTGTCAGTGGCACAGTCCGCCACTCTTCAGCCAAGTGACACAACAAATAAAAAGATGAAATGACACAAATAAAATGTGATAAAAAGCGGGACATAAGAACCGAAATAAGTGGAGACAATAGAGATTAAAATATAAACTTACTTGAAGACGTTCACTGAAGGACAGGTAAAAAATTTCGAAGAAAGTCAAAAAACACAGTTGGTGTTTCATGGAGCACATAAAATACGCATGCACAAGTTAAAAGTTGGCCACTCCAGCATGAACACCCTTAAAAAAACCACCGTGAGTGATTAGACACATGTGACGAGGGATAGAATCTGTCAGGAAGGGCCTGCCAATGGTAGGAGGCCTGAGAGGAGGGAAAAAGAGGGTCGGTGGAATGGGGAAGGGGGCGGGATGAAAAGAAAAAGGGTGGTTGGGGAGCGCCCCAAGGGGCAGGAGTCAGGAAGGATGTGAGTTGGAGGGGGGAAGGCAAGTCAACAGGTGACACAGAGACACAGAATGGCAGCATGGTAAAGGGGTGGCGCTCAGGGGAAGGGAAAAGGAGGGGAGAGGAAGCCCTGAGGAGTAGGAAGGGGGAATGTAGGGTTAGAGTTGGTAGGAAGGGTGGAGATCAGGGTGAAGCTTATCATCTGGAAGGGATAAGTGCTGGACGTTGTGTTGGGAAAGGAGGTGGAGGGTGTGGACATGAGAGACGGTGGTTAAAGGCGCGACAACAGGCTGAGGGTAGAGAGGACAAGAGACAACAGCGGATATGGGGGATCGAGTTGGTGGATGATGTACAGGATGCAGATGTGTTTGAGGAAAAGGAGAGGGTGTGGGAAGGGAATGAGGTCACAGAGGATCTCTGTGGGGGACATGAGGTGGAAACAAAAGGCAAGGCGGATTGCATGGTGTTCAAGGATTTGGAGAGCATTATAGAATCTGGCAGGGGCGGAAATCCAGGCAACGCTGGCATAACAAAGGATGGGGCTGATCAAGGATTTGTAGGTGTGAAGGATTGTGGCAGAATCTTAAAGTTTACTGAAATTCTATTTTACAGTGTGTCATGACGTATTGTTCTTAGCTAAAAAATGTGTACTGTGTTGTTCGAAGTTCATACAGGAAGAAATTTGCTTTTTTTGTGTCCATGCACTCACTGGTTAAACTGGTACAAATAAATTTTCATCATGCAAACTGTCAATGATAATGCTGTTGCTGGGTTAACCCTCACACTACACAGCATTCTGTGTTGACCTGTCCCAATGACAGTCATTCCATTTAGCAATTGTGAGGCATTGCCAGGTTCACTACTCCATGGTATATGGAAGCGTTTCTACAGGTCTTTCTCGCATTCACAGTCCCACATTTGCACCTGGAGACCAAAAGTGGAACAAATTTTTTTTACGACGTAAGTCAGTTCCAAGTAAGCGCATTAGAGTATCTACCAAGTTTCACCGCCGTACGATAATTACAGTCCACACTGCACCTCAACGGGCAGCTGCACTTTAGTTATGACCATCTGGTATTTTCCACTCAATATTTCCACTGCTTCAGACAAGGAAACATGAACTTCATAAATGTAAGGTATCTAATAACACAACGAAAATTTGTAGAACTTACTATAGTAATATTGTGCTATAATTAAATTATTTTAATACTTTAGAATTTACTATTAGTGGTAGAGTTACTTTGCTTTTACGTATAGGCTTTTAAATTTTATCTAATTTTTGTTTCTGAAATTGGGGATGTATTTACGTGAATAACAATGCGCGATACAAGTTCGCCGAGTTGACGAATGCCGTTGTTATTCATTTTCTTTTTCTCGTAACTTGAGTGCGAAATAATATTCGGAAGATTGCAGCTTCTAGTGTAGACGTCGATCTACTCGAAAACAATTATTGTAACCCACTAAACATACGTAATAATATTTTAAAATACAATGATTCTGCACCTACAAGAAGAACAATTTTTGTGAAAAAAATATCACAGAACATGTCCCGTTTATTCGATGCAATACATAGTTTACAATATAGCGTTTCTCTAACAGTGCATTCTTTTTTCATCTGATGTTTGAAGTTCATTTTAGTTGATCTGTGTTAGTGAAAGGTAATTTATACACCTTGAAATATACTCTAGTCAATAACTGTTACATTCAAGCATCTTAATTCGATCCTTACACAACTTCTCATGTTAGTTATGTCATTATTGCTATGTTGCTCATTAAATACTGACACAATAGCTGATACACATGTGCATGGACCCCTGTTCTCAAGTTGTTAAAGGAGTCTTTCGAGTGCACGCTAAGGGGAATGTTACATTCTCATCTGACGAAGTGCAATTACGTTGCTTATTGATAAAGTACTGTCTTTCTCTTCATTTGTGGTACCATTTTATTATGTGTAGAGAAATTACTATCCAATACGGTTGACATATTAATATGTTAGGTTGATTTCATGAAACGAGGGTTGTGCATAACAGTACTGAAGTGGTAAGTGTGTACTGGTATATTTTTATGTTTTCTACTTGTGTTCAGTTGGGATGGGCAAATGCTCCTGTGCCTTGCTACAAAAGGAACTTGTAGTTGTACTGAATGGTCAGATGTGAGTTGCTAGCTCACAACGTCCTGCAGAGATTCTTTGTCAAGTTGGTGGACTTTAGGATTTTTTTAATGTTTAGTACGAAAGTGATATTTTGGAACTGTGAATGGCTCAAGGAATTTATCGAGATTAGCAAAGTTAGTGGTACCGGTAGGTGAAGTTTGTCAGATAGTGATGTTTCCGTAGGTGGAACTTGATGAGTGATACTACTGACATTGGATTATACTTTCTGAACTTGTAAAATCACAACTGTCCTAGTTTCGCACTACGAAAAAGTTTCTGGTATACATTTCTGAAGCTGCACGCTTCATTGGAGATCTATATTGATATTATGAGTGCAAAAACTTGTTTCTGGGAATTGTATGAAATATTGCTGTCTTTGAAATGTACCCAACTGTATGGGATCCTATCCTAAAAAGTTTCCAAACTGATTTGCTGCAGCTGTGTCTATGCCACTGAGCATTCTTATGGACCTGCAGTTCATCTGATGCCTGTTGGAGATTTTAGTACATGTAACGAAACTTATTACTAGCTTTCTGTTGGCCGTTGAAATACACCAGTTTAATCAGAATTGAGCAGTAGGAGTAAGTTTGACTGCCAATTTCATCGTTTTACTTTGCAGAGGTAAGAGTTTCTGCATAGTAGAGTGGAGAGTTGGACCAGTCCCCACCCTTCTATCCTTTTGCCCTTCCGCCTCCCCACCCTCACTATGATATTAACTGTGAAATTGAAGAGTTGAGTTCATAATTTTCAAATTTCTTAAGAATGCTAAATGCATACATTGCGATACATGGATTTAATGACTTCATTAAATTTACTTCTCCAGAGGAGTTGTATACTGAACTTTGTAAGTGTTGTCAAATGAGCAAGTTAATGTCAGAAATCTAAAACGTCTCAGGCTACTTTAGTTGCTCATTTATTACTCTGCCTTTTACTGCGCACCTGCGGAGAAACTAATATTGTCTTGTTTTGGGTAGGTGGACTGGATTCAACTTAGTGTGATTTATGTTACTTCACTCCCTCAGTTATCCCTCTTCAGAAGTTTTTTTGGATATTTTTATGGGATGAAAGTTCCATGTTACAACAACAGACTGCACTGGACTACAAAGAAATGATAAAATTGAACAGATTCATTGCACTTGAGGAGAGAAATCTTAGACAATTATAACTGTCAATAACTAGTCGAAAATAAGTGCTAGAACAGGAGAATAATGTTTGTGGAAAAAGGAAAAAACGTGAGTTACAGGATAGACTAGGAGCTGCTCCAAGTCAGACTATAGCGAGTGAGGTTAACAAACAAGTAGTCATGCAACAGCTTTTTAATAGCTTGAACATGAAGTAGGTGTACTGAAGGCCAACACAGAAAGTAGCATTTCAAGAAACAGAGAATTGTGATGAACTTTCTACTGCTGTAGCCAAAGTGGCTGCTAGTTTTAAGCAGAGCTGAGGTATACAGCGTGGTCCATTGATAGTGACCGGCCCAAATATCTGACGAAATAAGCATCAAACGAAAAAACTACAAATAACGAAACTCGTCTAGCTTGAAAGGGGAAACGAGATGGCGCTATGATTGGCCAGCTAGATGGCGCTGCCATAGGTAAAACGGATATCAACTGCGTTTTATTTTTTAAAAAAAGAGGAACCCTCATGTTTTATTACGTATTCGTAAAGATATATGAATGTTTCAGTTGGACCACTTTTTCCGCTTTGTGATGATGGCGCTGTAATAGTCACAAACGTATAAGTACGTGGTATCACGTAACATTCCGTCAGTGCGGACGGTATTTGCTTCGTGATACATTACCCGTGTTAAAATGGACCGCTTACCAATTGCGGAAAAGGCCGATATCGTGTTGATGTATGGCTATTGTGATCAAAATGCCCAACGGGCGTGTGCTACGTATGCTGCTCGGTATCTTGGTTCAAAATGGTTCAAATGGCTCTGAGCACTATCGGACTTAACATCTGAGGTCATCAGTCCCCTAGAACTTAGAAATACTTAAACCTAACTAACCTAAGGGCATCACACACATTCATGAACGAGGCAGGATTCGAACCTGCGACCGTAGCGGTCGCGCGGTTCCAGACTGTAGCCTCTAGAACCGCTCGGCCACATCGGCCGACTCGGTATCCAGGACGACATCATTCAAGTGTCCGGACCGTTCGCAGGATAGTTACGTTATTTAAGGAAACAGGAAGTGTTCAGCCACATGTGAAACGTCAACCACGACATGCAACAAATGATGATGCCCAAGTAGGTGTTTTAGCTGCCGTCGCAGCTAATCCGCACATCAGTAGCAGACAAATTGCGCCAGAATCGGAAATCTCAAAAACCGTCGGTGTTAAGAATGCTACATCTACATCGATTGCACCCGTACCATATTTCTATGCACCACAAATATCATGGCGACGACTTTGAACGTCGTGTACAGTTCTGCCACTAGGCACAAGACAAGTTACGGGACGATGACAGATTTTTGCACGCGTTCTACTTGGCGACGAAGCGCCATTCACCAACAGTGGTAACGTAAACCGGCATAATATGCACTATCAGGCAACGGAAAATCCACGATGGCTGCGACAAGTGGAACATCAACGACCTTGGCGGGTTAATGTATGGTGCGGAATTATGGGAGGAAGGATAATTTGGCCCCCATTTTATTGACGGCAATCTAAATGGTGCAGTGTATGCTGATTTCCTACGTAATGTTCTACCGATGTTACTACAAGATGTTTCACTGCATGACAGAATGGCGATGTACTTCCCACATGATGGAGGTCCGGCACACAGCTCGCGTGCAGTAGAAGCGGTATTGTATAGCATATTTCATGACAGGTGGATTGGTCATCGAGGCACCATACCATGGCCCACACGTTCACCAGATCTGACGTCCCCAGATTTCTTTCTGTGGGGAAAGTTGAAGGATATTTGCTATCGATATCCACTGACAACGCTTGACAACATGCGTTAGCGCATTGTCAATGCACGTGCGAACATTACGGCAGGGGAAGTACTCGCTGTTGAGAGCAATGTCGTTACACGTATTGCCATATGCATTTAGGTTGACGGACATCATTTTGAGCATTTATTGGATTAATGTGGTATTTACAGGTTATCACGCTGTAACACCATGCGTTCTCAGAAATGATGAGGTCACAAAGGTACATGTATCACATTGGAACAACTGAAATAAAATGTTCAAACGTACCTACGTTCCGTATTTAATTTAAAAACCTACCTGTTACCAACTGTTCGTCTAAAATTGTGAGACATATGTTTGTGACTATTACAGCGCCATCTATCGCAAAGCGAAAAAAGTGGTCCAACTAAAACATTCATATTTCCTTACGTACTACACTAATATGTAATAAAATGGAGGTTCCTATTTTAAAAAACGCAGTTGATATCCATTTGCCCTGTGGCAGCGCCATCTAGCGGGCCAACCATAGCGCCATCTGGTTTCCCTCTTCAAGCTAGACGAGTTTCGTACTTTTTAGTTTTCTCATTTGACACTTATTTCGTGAGATATTTGGCCCGGTCACGATCAGTGGACCACCCTCTGCATGATAACCACATCTGCAATCAAATCATGTGTAAGAACACAGCACACTGTCTCACTCATCCCCATAATTAAGAAAATCACTGTACACTCTTTCATCAATAGTATTACTGAAGAGTACCAAATTCTTCATCACATGTTGCAACTACAGTAATAATAGTCACATTGTGCAACAACCAAGTACCAGTCTTTCAAATCCAATAGCACCTGGAATATCCAGATGATAACCCACCCAAGTACTAACCAGACCTGACATTGCTGAACTTTGTTGGCTGTGTGAAATCCAATGTGGCAAGACTGTTGGATATTGTGGTGTCACCGCCAGACACCACACTTGCTAGGTGGTAGTCTTTAAATCGGCCGCGGTCCGTTAGTATAAGTCGGACCCGCGTGTCGCCACTGTCAGTAATTGCAGACCGAGCGCCACCACACGGCAGGTCTAGACAGACTTACTAGCACTCGCCCCAATTGTACAGCCGACGTAGCTAGCAACAGTTCACTGACAAATAAGCTCTCATTTGCCGAGACGATAGTGGCTTAGCCTTCAGCTACTTCATTTGCTACGACCTAGCAAGGCGCCATACCATTTGATATTGAGATTATAACATGTACCGTCAAGAGCGATGTACACCAATTGTGGATTAAAGTTAAGTATTATATCAACTACGTACTTTATTTGCTACTATTAATTCCCTTAACTGTTCCAGACCTCACGCCAGCCTGCGTGAGCTTAAGCGCGTGCCTTTCGGCTTCCTCTCATTGTGACTTGGCTGCCTTGCCAAGCCACAACATTTTTGGCGACGAGTCTCAAAAGAGGATTTTGTGTTTGTTGATAGACTGATTTCATTGTGTCATGGCTTCGCCACCATTTCCAGATGTACTGTCCGAATTTGATCGCTTGCAGAATCAGCAGACACAGGCCTTATTGGATGCTCTCTTCTCGCCCATTAGATTGGTTATCTGACATATCCCTCATTCTTTTGCAACACTATATTTCAAAAGCTTCATTCACTTCACGGCTACTGTTTGTCGTTCATGTTTACTCGCAAACATGGCTACAGTCCCGACAGATACTTTCAGAAGATACTTCCCAACGTTTAAGTTTAATTTTAAGAAAAACTTCTCTTTCTATTGCAAGTCCGCATTTTATATCTCCTCTTCCGCTCTCCTTAGTTGCAATGGTACCTAGATAGCAAAACTCGCCTTCTGCTCTCAGTGTCTCATTTGCTAAGCTAATTCGCTCAATATCACCAGCTTCATTTAAACTACAATCCGTTAACTTTGTTTTACTTTTCTTGATATTCGTCTTATAACTTTTTTTCATGATACTGTCATCCTTCCCGATCAACACTTCTTCCAAGCCGTGTAATGAGGAAATGTCACGAACTTGATGTCATATTTTAATGACAAAAAGACACACTTGCATGATATCGACCGCAGCAATCGACACCGCGTGAATATTTAGGGCGTAATTGTTAGAGTGCGCAGTTACGACCTTCCGAAAGGACGGGTTTCAAACTTTAGCGCGCACAGGTAGTTTGTCACTCGTTCCGCCCCACAGCAGCCGCCTAATGCCCGGACGCGATGTGCGGTACGTCGTGGTGACAACTAGAGCATTCGTATTCGCATGATGCTGAAGACGAGGGAAGTGGAGGAGGGAGCTGGACTCATCTGCCCAGCGAGTTTTAAAATCTTGTTCCACAACACATATCACTCTGCCCGAAACATAACAAGTAATACGAGTTTATAATGTCACCTTCATGCACATTAAATGTTACCGAGCGAGGTGGCGCAGTGGTTAGCACACTGGACTCGCATTTGGGAGGACAACGGTTCAATCCCGTCTCCGGCCATCCTGATTTAGGTTTTCCGCGATTTCCCTAAATCTTTTCAGGCAAATGCCGGGATGGTTCCTTTGAAATGGCACGGCCGACTTCCTTCCCCAACCCGAGCTTGCGCTCCGTCTCTAATGACCTCGTTGTCGACGGGACGTTAAACACTAACCACCACCACCACCACCACATTCAAAAATGGCTCTGAGCACTATGGGACTTAACAGCCTTGGTCATCAGTCCCCTAGAACTTAGAACTACTTAAACCTAACAAACCTAAGGACATCACAAACATCCACGCCCGAGGCAGGATTCGAACCTGCGACCGTAGCAGTCGCGCGGTTCCGGACGGAGCGCCTAGAACCGCTAGACCACCGCGGCCGGCAACACCACATTCAATGTTAACAATATTCTAGTACTGAAATGCTGCAGTTACATACACGCCCCAAAATCAAAATGAATAAACCGGAGCCGGCCGCGGTGGCCGTGCGGTTCTGGCGCTGCAGTCCGGAACCGCGGGACCGCTACGGTCGCAAGTTCGAATCCTGCCCTCGGGCATGAGTCTGTGTGATGTCCTTAGGTTAGTTAGGTTTAAGTAGTTCTAGGTTCTAGGGGACTTACGACCTAAGATATTGAGTCCCATAGTGCTCAGAGCCATTTGAACCATTTGAATAAACTGGAGCGAGTGAAGATTTATTATAAAATGAAGTTAGTGGTTTTCGATTTACAATTTAATCACGGTTGAAGAATAGCGCGTCTGCTACAAATATACATCACTTTTACAGTGCTAACTTCAAAATCCAAAGACAATAAAGTACTATAGCGATGTCAATAATTAAACAGCGCTACACTTCTTCCTTAGTGATACAGTCAATCGCCTCATTAAATTATACTGCATTTGTGTGAATCACAACGTAAAAATGTTCGAAGCAAAGACATCTGTGGCACCATCTAGAGCTTGCAAATCGAGCTCTCTGACACAGCCAAAGCAACAGCAGTGGGGTGGCAACGAATGACAAAAAAATTGTAAGCGCGCAGGTTTAAAAGAGGTACTTCCAGAAGTTCATAACTGCTTACAGTCTACATCTACATCTACGTAGACACTCCGCAAGCCACCGTACGGTGCGTGGCGCAGGGTATGCTATACCACGACCTGTAATTTCCTTTCCTGGTCCACACGCAAATAGTGCGAGGAAGAGCCAAAGAAACTGGTACACCTGCCTAATATCGTGCAGGTTCCCCGCGAGCACACAGAAGTGCCGGAACACGACGTAGCATGGACTCGACTAATGTCTGAAGTAGCGCTGGAGGGAACGGACACCATGAATCATACAGGGCTGTACATATATCCGTAAAAGTTGGATGGGGTGGAGATCTCTTCTGAACAGCACGTTGCAAGGCGACCCAGGTATGCTCCATAATGTTTATGTCTCGGGAGTCTGGTGGCCAACTGAAGTGTTTAAAGTGAAAATAATGCTCCTGGAGCCACTCTGAAGCAATTCTCGATGTGTGGGGTGTCGCATTGTCTTCCTGGAAGTTTCCAAGTTTGTCGGAATGCACAAAGAACATGAATGAATGCAGGTGATTAGACAGGATGCTTGCATACGTGTCTCCTGTCAGAGTTATATCTAGACGTCTTAGGGGACCCATACAACTCTAACTGCACAGGGCCCACACCATTACAGAGCCTCCACCAGCTTGAACTGACCCCTGCTGATATGCAGGGTCCTTGGATTCATGAGCTTGTCTCGATACCCGTACCCATTCATCCGCTCGATACAATTTGAAACGAGACTCGTCCGACCAGGCTACATGTTTCCAGTCATCAACAGTCCAATATCGGTGATGACTGTCCCAGGCGAGCCGTAAGGCTTTGTGTTGTGCAGTAATCAAGGGTACACGAGTAAGCCTTCGGCTCCGAAAGCCCATACCGATGATGTTTCGTTGAATGGTTGGCACGCTGACACTTGTTGATGGTCCAGCACTGAAATCTGCAGCAGTCTGCGGAAGGGTTGCACTTCTGTCACGTTGAACGATTCTCTTCAGTAGTCGTTGTTTCCGTTCTTGCAGCATCTTTCTCCGGCCGCAGCGATGTCTGTGATTAGATGTTTTACCGAATTCCTGATATTCACGGTACACTCGTGAAATGGTCGTACGGGGAAATCCCAACTTCACCTCTAGCTCAGAGATGATGTGTCCCATCACTAGCGCGCCGACTATAACACCATGTTCAAACTCACTTAAATCTTGATAACCTGCCATCGTAAAAGCAGTAATCGATCTAACAACTATGTCAGACACATTGCCGACCGCAGCGCCGTATTTTGCCTGTTTTCACATCTTTGTGTTTGAATACGCATGCCTATACCAGTTTCTTTGGCGCTTCAGTGTATATGCCTCCGTGTGAGGCCCAGTTTCTCGTGTCTTATCTTCGTGGTCGTTACGCGCAATGTATGTTGGCGGCAGTAGTATCGTTCGGTAGTCAGCTTCAAATGCCGATTCTCTAAAGTTTCCCAATAGTGTTTCTCGAAAATAACGTCGCCTTCCCTCCGGAGATTCCCATTTGAGTTCCCGAAGCATCTCCGTAAAACTTACATGTTGTTCAAACCTACCGGTATCAAATCTAGCAGCCTGTCTCTGAACTGCTTCGATGCCTTCCTTCACTCCGACTTGGTACGGATCCGATGCACACGAGCAGTACTCAAGAATAGGTCGGACCAGCGTCCTATATGCCGTTTCCTTTACAGGTCAACCACTCTTTCCTAAAATTCTCCCAGTAAGCAGAAATCGACAATCTGCGTTCCCTGCCAAAGTTCTCATATGCTCGTTCCATGTCATATGGCTTTGCAACGTTACACCCAGATTTTTAAAGGACGTGACCGTATCAGGCAGGAAACTAATACTACTGTATCCGAATATTGCAGATTTGATCTTCCTACTCATCCGCATTGACTTGCATTTTTCTACATTTAGGACTAGCTGCCATTTATCTTCCTATAGTCACCCAACATCGACACCTTACGGCACACCACGGCATCATCAGCAAACAACCGCACATTGCTACCCGCTCTGTCTGCCGAATCAGCCTATCACATTTCCCTGGGGCACTCCTGACGATACCGTTGTCTCTGATCGACACTCACCGCTGAGGACAGCGTACTGGGTTCCATTATTTAAGAAGTCTTCGAACCGCTCACGTATCTGTGACCTTATTCCTTATGTTCGTACATCCGTTAACAGCCTGCTGTGGGGCATCATGCTAAATACTTTCCGGAAATATAGAAATATGGAGTCTGCCTGTTGCCCTTACCGTGTGAGAAAAGGGCAAATTGAATTTCGCACGAGCGACGCTTTCTAAAACTATGCTCATTCGTGGACATAAGCTTCTCAGTCCCAAGAAAGCTTTCTATTTGGGAACTGGGAATATTCAAGGATTCTGCCGCAAATACATCTACATCTATACTCCGCGAGCCACCTTACGGTGTGTGGCGGAGGGTACTTATTGTACCACTATCTGATCCCCCCTTCCCTGTTCCATTCACGAATTGTGCGTGGGAAGAACGACTGCTTGTAAGTCTCCGTATTTGCTCTAATTTCTCGGATCTTTTCGTTGTGATCATTACGCGAGATATATGTGCGCGGTAGTAATATGTTGCCCATCTCTTCCCGGAATGTGCTCTCTCGTAATTTCGATAATAAACCTCTCCGTATTGCGTAACGCCTTTCTTGAAGTGTCCGCCACTGGAGCTTGTTCAGCATCTCCGTAACGCTCTCGCGCTGACTAAATGTCCCCATGACGAATCGCGCTGCTTTTCGCTGGATCATGTCTATCTGTTCTATTAATCCAACCTGGTAAGGGTCCCATACTGATGAGCAATACTCAAGAATCGGACGAACAAGCGTTTTGTAAGCTACTTCTTTCGTCGATGAGTCACATTTTCTTAGAATTCTTCCTATGAATCTCAACCTGGCGCCTGCTTTTCCCACTATTTGTTTTATGTGATCATTCCACTTCAGATCGCTCCGGATAGTAACTCCTAAGTATTTTACGGTCGTTACCGCTTCCAATGATTTACCACCTATGGCATAATCGTACTGGAATGGATTTCTGCCCCTATGTATGCGCATTATATTACATTTATCTACGTTTAGGGAAAGCTGCCAGCTGTCGCACCATGCATTAATCCTCTGCAGGTCCTCCTGGATTACGTACGAGTCTTCTGATGTTGCTACTTTCTTGTAGACAACCGTGTCATCTGCAAATAGCCTCACGGAGCTACCGATGTTGTCAACTAAGTCATTTATGTATATTGTAAACAATAAAGGTCCTATCACGCTTCCCTGCGGTACTCCCGAAATTACCTCTACATCTGCAGATTTTGAACCGTTAAGAATGACATGTTGTGTTCTTTCTTCTAGGAAATCCTGAATCCAATCACAAACCTGGTCCGATATTCCGTAAGCTCGTATTTTTTTCACTAAACGTAAGTGCGGAACCGTATCAAATGCCTTCCTGAAGTCCAGGAATACAGCATCAATCTGCTCGCCAGTGTCTACGGCACTGTGAATTTCTTGGGCAAATAGGGCGAGCTGAGTTTCACATGATCTCTGTTTGCGGAATCCATGTTGCTTATGATGAAGGAGATTTGTATTATCTAAGAACGTCATAATACGAGAACACAAAACATGTTCCATTATTCTACAACAGATTGACGTAAGCGAAATAGGCCTATAATTATTCCCATCTGATTTATGACCCTTCTTGAAAATGGGAACGACCTGCGCTTTCTTCCAGTCGCTAGGTACTTTACGTTCTTCCAGCGATCTACGATAAATTGCTGATAGAAAGGGGGCAAGTTCTTTAGCATAATCACTGTAGAATCTTAAGGGTATCTCGTCTGGTCCGGATGCTTTTCCGCTACTAAGTGATAGCAGTTGCTTTTCAATTCCGATATCGTTTATTTCAATATTTTCCATTTTGGTGCCCGTGCGACGGGTGAAGTCAGGGACCGTGTTACGATTTTCCGCAGTGAAACAGTTTCGGAACACTGAATTCAGTATTTCTGCCTTTCTTCGGTCGTCCTCTGTTTCGGTGCCATCGTGGTCAACGAGTGACTGAATAGGGGATTTAGATCCGGTTACCGATTTTACATATGACCAAAACTTTTTAGGGTTCTTGTTTAGATTGTTTGCCAAAGTTTTATGTTCGAATTCGTTGAATGCTTCTCTCATTGCTCTCTTTACGCTCTTTTTCGCTTCGTTCAGCTTTTCCTTATCAGCTATGATTCGGCTACTCTTAAACCTATGATGAAGCTTTCTTTGTTTCCGTAGTACCTTTCGTACATGATTGTTATACCACGGTGGATCTTTCCCCTCACTTTGGACGTTAGTTGGTACGAACTTATCTAAGGCGTACTGGACGATGTTTCTGAATTTTTTCCATTTGTGTTCCACATCCTCTTCCTCAGAAATGAACGTTTGATGGTGGTCACTCAGATATTCTGCGATTTGTGCCCTATCACTCTTGTTAAGCAAATATATTTTCCTTCCTTTCTTGGCATTTCTTATTACACTTGTAGTCATTGATGCAACCACTGACTTATGATCACTGATACCCTCTTCTACATTCACGGAGTCGAAAAGTTCCGGTCTATTTGTTGCTATGAGGTCTAAAACGTTAGCTTCACGAGTTGGTTCTCTAACTATCTGCTCGAAGTAATTCTCGGACAAGGCAGTCAGAATAATGTCACAAGAGTCTCTGTTCCTGGCTCCAGTTCTGATTGTGTGACTATCCCATTCTATACCTGGTAGATTGAAGTCTCCCCCTATTACAATAGTATGATCACGAAACTTCTTCACGACGTTCTGCAGGTTCTCTCTGAGGCGCTCAACTACTACGGTTGCTGATGCAGGTGGTCTATAGAAGCATCCGACCATCATATCTGACCCACATTTGATACTTAACTTCACTGGATATTATTGAATTCTTTACTGCTATAAATACTCCTCCACCATTGGCGTTTATCCTATCCTTGCGGTATATATTCCATTCTGTGTCTAGGATTTCGTTACTGTTCACTTCCGGTTTTAACCAACTTTCCGTTCCTAATACTATATGCGCACTATTTCCTTCAATAAGAGATACTAATTCAGGAACCTTGCCCTGGATACTCCTGCAGTTTACCAATATTACGTTAACTTTTCCTGTTTTTGGTCTCTGAGGACGGACGTTCTTTATCAACGATGATAATGTCCTCTCTGGTAAGCCGTCAGGTATTTTATAGTTTCGCCCAAGGGGGGGGGGGGGTCCCTCTAACCTAAAAAACCCCCGTGTGCACGCCACACGTACTCTGCTACCCTAGTAGCTGCTTCCGGTGTGTAGTGCACGCCTGACCCGTCTAGGGGGGCCCTACAGTTCTCCACCCAATAACGGAGGTCGATGAATTTGCAACCATTATAGTCGCAGAGTCGTCTGAGCCTCTGGTTTAGACCCTCCACACGGCTCCAAACCAGAGGACCGCGATCGACTCTGGGCACTATGCTGCAGATATTAAGCTCAGCTTGCACTCCGCGTGCGATGCTGGTTGTCTTCACCAAATCAGCCAGCCGCCGGAAGGAACCAAGGATGGCCTCAGAACCCAAGCGACAGGCGTCATTCGTTCCGACATGTACTACTATCTGCAGCCGGTCACACCCAGTGCGTTCAATAGCTGCCGGAAGGGGCTCCTCCACATTACGGACGAGACCCCCCGGCAAGCACACCGAGTGCACACTGGCATTCTTCCCCGACCTACCCGCTATTTTCCTGAGGGGCTCCATAACCCGCCTAACGTTGGAGCTCCCTATAACTAATAGGCCCGCCCTTTGTGACTGTCGGGACCTTGCCGGAGAATCGGCCACTGGCCCAACAGGCGAGGCATCCTGTGGTGGCTCGGAAACGATGTCATCACCACTAGGAAGCACCCCGTACCTGTTGGAAAGGGGTAAGGCAGCTGCCACGCGGCCAGATCCCACCTTTGCCTTTCGGCCAGGCACGCGCGAGCCCACCACTGTCCGCCATTCACCCTGGAGTGATGGCTGACCGGTAAGATGCTCACTGCCGGAAGACGCAGCGACATCAGGGGTTCCATGTGATTCCAAGGCCACCGAAGTAGGCATAGGTCTCACCACAGTTGCCCCAACGCCACTACGAGCCGACGCCTGCGCCTCGAGCTCGATGAGCCTAACAGACAAAGCCTCCACCTGCCCCCGAAGAGTGGCCAATTCTCCTTGCGTCCGCTCACAACAACCACAGTCCCTACACATGACTATGTTTACCCTACTCTATACGGTGAGAAATTCCCAAGATAATCTTCTGATGAGCTACTCTGATAATCAAGAAACACTCACTGAAATACGAGACGCGAAAACTACGCTAGGTTTTCCTAGAAAAACTATTTAAAAGCTAAGCGCAGCAAATAAGTACAAAAACGCTTTATACAAACAGTACTCGCTGCTGCTGGTGCTCTCGCTCTGGCTGTCACAAGACAACTGCTGATTCAAGTGACTAGTGGCTAACGGCCGCGAAACAAACAAAAGACGGTTTTAGGGCGCTTTCTGTTCTAAACGATCAAGAAAACACTAAGAAATCTAACATGAAAACTACGTAAAGTTTTATCAAGAACTGTTAGTTACTATGCAGAGCAGATAAACACAAATAGAATCCCTTCCTTAGTGGATGGTCGTAAACAACATGCAAAATAAACGCTTTATACAAACAGTACTCGCTGCTGCTGGTGCTCTCGCTCTGGCTGTCACAAGACAACTGCTGATTCAAGTGACTAGTGGCTAACGGCCGCGAAACAAACAAAAGACGGTTTTAGGGCGCTTTCTGTTCTAAACGATCAAGAAAACACTAAGAAATCTAACACGAAAACTACGTAAAGTTTTATCAAGAACTGTTAGTTACTATGCAGAGCAGATAAACACAAATAGAATCCCTTCCTTAGTTGAAGGTCGTAAACAAAATGCAAAATAAACGCTTTATACAAACAGTACTCGCTGCTGCTGGTGCTCTCGCTCTGGCTGTCACAAGACAATAGAAGTTAGGGATATTGGGGTGTAATTTTGCGGATACGTCGCTTACCCTTCTTATGCACTGGAGGCACCTGCGCTGTTTTGCACTCGTTTGGGACTTTGTCCTGGGCGAGAGATTCACGGTAAATGCAAGTTACGTAAGGGGCCAATGCCATAGAGCACTCTTCGTAAAGAAGAATTGGAATTCCATTTGAATCTGACGATTTACCTGCTTTCAAAATTTTTAGTTGTTTCTTTACGCCAGGTATGCTTATCACTATCTCGTCTGTATTGTAGTTTGTCCAATGGTCAAGTGACGGTATGTTCGTACGATTCCCCTGTGTGAATGGTTCCTTGAAAGTGAAATTTAAAACTACGGCTTTCGTTTTGCTATATTCAATCAAAATTATGGCCCAAATTTTCCCTCGGGTTCGATTGACGTGGCTGATATCTTGCAAGGGTGCTTTTTTCTCCTTAAAATATGACGTCAAGTTGGTGATGTTCCCTTGTAAGAAAAGTTGTAGAGTCAATTTTGCCTCAAAAGTTCGCACATTTCCTCGAAATCCATACTGGTCCTCCCCGAGGTTTGGTTCTCCTGGCCTCCGTTCTTCTGTAACTAACTGGTCCCTGTATTTTGCAACCGTGACTTATAAAACTGATGTTCCGGTAGTAGTCTCACCTTCCAGCATCTCCTTAGTACTCGTATAGGAATTGTAATGTTCCACTTCATATTTGACGGTCTTTCTCATGTGCCTTGCATATCATGAGAAATACTTTTCTCGTTGTCCGTTCTCCTAAAGATCTTAATAACTGTGAGGGAATCATGTCCACTAGAGGTTCTTTCTTTCGACTTAAGTCTTTAAGTCCTGTGACAAATCATTCACTTACCCTTCCCTTTCCATAATACTGTCTTCAGTTTTATCACTCTTATATAACTCTTCCACACTTTTCATTCCACTTCCAGACTGCCATTAGTGCAGGGTTTATAAATGAACTTCCGATGTACTAACAACTTCGCTCTTTTCTAAGAAAATATTCTAAATTTTCCCATACGCGACATTTACCTATCCTATAGTCTTAAGTACTACCGCATAACTCCCGGTGTGACGGTAAAGGTGTCCTTAAAATAACGCGACGAAGGTCGACTGTTGGTTCTTTCTTAATAAGAACATTCTAGTATATTGGTCGAAATTTTCCACAAACTGTTACAATACAATAGGCTCCGAAGTTCTTGATTGCCTTCAACAGCTGTAACACTGTCCCGTTTGAATTTGCTTTCTCTTTGGAACTGTTGAACCGATGAGAGGACCAGAGGAAGTGATCGTAATGGCATGGCTCGACGAATGTGCCAGAAAACGTTTGGGATCATTTTCGAGTGTGAAGAGATGCATCGAGTGCAGTGGAAATCAATTTAATAAAGTACAATGTACACACTTGACCTGCAAAACTGCTAAGTAGTTGTCGTATTTGAAGTATGGGCAAATCGGTGATGACATTAGTGCCAGTGAGCCAGTTGTGGTGTTTGGATCCAGTCAATGTATAGCCGCTTCCCCTTCCCTTCCTTCTCTCTCTGTCTGTCTCTCTCTCTCTCTCCGTCTCTCTCTGTTTTCCAGTCTTTTTTTTCATTTCGTTAATGTAGAAATCAGTGAATTAGCACGTAATACCAAGCCACGTAAACTTAAACAAACTTCAAATATACAAGGACTAAATATACTCCGCATAACAAATTGAGAAAGAAATACCAAGAACGTAAGAATGTTTGCGATATCTTCTAAATAGTTGAGAAGACATTCAATGCATTTTTGACAAGCGTGTAAATGTGACGATAACCGATGTTAATGTATATTTGCTTGGATGCCAATCCCAAAGCAATGCACTTTCCTTAAGTCCACTGAGTATTTTTACCAATTATCAATAAGATAACTCAACTCTGCTGCTGTATACCTGTAGGAGTCACGCAAATAAAATGTCCCAGTACGACGTACAACGAAAAATAAACGTAAACAACAGAACGTATCCTGTGCTAGCTTCTTACGTAACACCATCCGTTATCGATACGATAATCGTAGCGAGGTTATCAGTTTTTGCGTATCTCAATGTAGAAATCTGCAGCCAGTGATGACGACTGTTTCGTGCATCAACTCCCTCTAGTAACATGGACGTCATTCCTTCGTGTCTTAACAAATGTCCAATCATCCTGTCTCTCTTCCTTGTCAGTGTTTTCCACAATTCCTTTCCTCTCCTATTCTGCGCAGAACCTCCTCATTCCTTACCTTATCAGACCACCTCATTTTCAACATTCGTCTGTAGAGCCACATCTCTAATACTTCAATTCCGTTCTGTTCCGGTATTCCCACAGTGCATGTTTCACTGTCATACACTGCTGTGCCCCAGGACAGCTGATGAAATCTGACGTGGCATTGGAACGTCTGTTGTCTCCAATCAACACACCAACTCACTCCATCAGTCTTGAGTCACTTCCCACAGTCGCCCGATTCACAAGCCCTGAGATTAACGTTCTCACTCACCTACAAGCAGCAACTGATTCTTTTTTAGAATCCATAGGTAGTCGTAAATACACATTGCGGAAAAATTAGTTCTTTAGGAATCAATGAACGTGCAGCCACAGTCTTCACGAGTCTTGGAAAATTGAAGAAATTTCACTTCTGCACTTCTAGGTAAGGCATTTCCGCAGCTGTGGATGAGTGGGCGGGGGGGGGGGGGGCGAGGATCAGGAGTGAGATATAGCCATCGTCACGTGCTTCGAGAACTACGCTTTTAGAATTGCGCTAAAAGATAAACTTAATGGATGGAGTGATAATTAGTTTGTATTTCATAGTTTCTGTAATTATATCAGTAAGCAGTTAGTTAACAGTAATTTAGTTCTGCGGATCTTCTGTGTATCTGATACCTGATTCGCTGTGAAAAATGAGTTTTGTAGAATGTGGCGAGACATTTCGTATCCATTTAGTCAGCGTCTTTCTCATACAGGAGAGGCAGGAGGTAAGCGGCGAGGAGTCGGAAGGAGACGGAGAACAAGAGGAACTGGAGGTCAAGGGTGGCGTGCAGAAGCGGGAGGAGGGTGAGGAAGAGGTCGAGTAGGAGGAGGAAGACGAGGAGGAGGAGGAAGAGGCGTCCACGACGACCACGCGCAGCCGCTCCAGCGCGCAGCCCGACTCTGGGTTCGAGCCGTCGCCGCGGCGGGAGCACGAGCAGCCGGGCGAGGCCGGGGGCAGCGATGGGGGCGGCGGGGGCGGCGGGGGCGCCGGGGGGGCCGGGTGCCGTGGCCCTGCAGGCAGGACGGCCGGCCGCCGCTCAGCACCGTCACCGTCACTCAGGCCGTGCAGAACAGCATGCGCAAGTGAGTGCACGCCACGCTTTATAGAACCCAGTTCGCTAACGATACTAATAGTGTCACATTACTACTAGCCTTCTTCCTGCGGCTTCGCCCACATATGCTGTCGACACATATACTGAACACACCTCTCCCTCCTTCTGTTTGTCTGTTCAACTCTACCTCTCTATCCCCTCCTCCCTGCCTCTTTGTCCATTTCCTCTACCCCTCTCTCTGACCATATCTTCATCCTCCTCACGCTGAGCATACGCTCCTGCGCCTTCCTTTTCCATCTCCACCTCTCCCTCCTCCTTCGCTATTTGCCCACTATTCCTCTACACATTTCACTTGTCTCATGCATCTCCCCCTCCTCCCCTGACCATTTGCTACTCCCCCTCAGTCTATTCATCTGCTCTTCTGCCCATCTCAAACTATCCCCTGCCAAGCTCGTTGTCACATGTAGCCACTGCAATACAGTTCAGTAAAGGAGGCAGGTACTACTTCCACAATTAGCCTACCATGCAGGGCAGGCAACATATCAGGAGCTACAAAATCATTTATTTGACCCTGATATACAGGTGTAAAGCCGGTCGATAAATCAGGCTGACACTGCTCCAACAAAACACGCCTGTTATACAGGGCAGCCTATAAATCAGGGCCCAGAAAGTCATTTGTTGCCCCTGACTCGTAGGCTGCCTTGCAAAGCAATTTGTTTGGACACGCTGACACTGTTCCCACACTAAGTACCTGTTGCATAGGGCAGCCTATACACCAGAGGTGAGGAAAACACTTTTTTCCCATATCTCCACTCCTATTGGAGCTAGGAGGTTATAAACCCCACAGTGCTAAGCCTGCTGAGCCAAATTTGGTTGTAAGCGTCTCTTTGGAAATTTAGTATCGACATACTGGAAAACTATCCATGTATTGGGAGGTGGAGCACCTTTGTGCGAAAACCACATTCGTTGGCTGACTTCTAGAGATACATAATCAACTAAATGAAACAAATCATCTCTGAGAAACAGCAGATTCGTTTATCCAGTAAGAAGTTGAGGAAAGACATAGAGGCCAGTTACATGATCATTAACGATTCCACAGCACACATTGAGGCTGAACCTCTGTTGACATATGTCTTGTCGCAATTTGCGATGGTTTGCATAAGCCCAGTCGCGATTGCTATGATCGTTGAAGATCCCTACCCATGAACTTAAAAGCCAGCCTCATCAGTGAATCAGGTACATGCTAAGAAACGCAGCGTACTGGCTTAACATGCGTCGCCTCATTTAATTCTTGCACCTGTTGAAGTCGATACGAGTACATAAGTTTCCACACTAACTGCTTCACGTCGACATGTCACTGAGGCCTTCCCTTCCGGTATTCTCTTTGTACTAGCTGCTCGAGCTCCATCCACAGGAAGAAGAACATATTCTTCAATCTCACGAATTCTTTCATCACGTGGTCTTCATCTGAAATTTTCTTCTCAAATGAGGCTGTCTCTCACAAGCATTGACGGTGTCGTACAAACGTTCCTGCACAGGTAACTGCCTATCGGAGTTACGTTCAGCCATAAAATTGACGTGCTGAGTCCGCATTCCTATCTGCCAGGCTGTAGATGTAGTGCATGTACGTCATTTCAGACACAGAACACACAGTTACGATATGTTGCGATGGAAGTTACACTGAAACAGAACAAATGCAAATCAGAGAAAAAATTCCATGACTGTAAGCAGTAATGTCAGCAAAAACGCAAGTTTGAGGTAAATTACACAACCAAGAGACACAACAGGGAATTCATTTCATATCTCTTTAACGAAACATTTTCTTACCCCTGTTCATCTTCTGTTTCTCCACTATGAGGTATATCAATCTGTGTCATTTTTATGGTTATTTTTGTTGATATCCAACAGCATTTTCTCGATCAGTCTGATTTTTTCTGGTTTATCAATAACAACTTCTGTAGTGAATACTGTCTGGCTTCATTTGGCAACTCGCTGGATTTAATCATATGAAGATGTCATTTTAGATCGTAAAATGAAAATGGTAGCATCTATTTTCGCATTAAAAATATAAAAACGTTTAGTTTGCATGTTCTAATGTAATGTGCTTATCATTTAGGTGTCAAATCAATCTACCTTCGACAAATGTGACGTGTTGATAACAATCAATTCTCGACTATACAATGAAATTTACGTACATTCTGTTACATACTATTCTGGAGGGATGACACATTCTGAAGCTTACCGAACGGATTATAGCAAAATAGGAAATTTTAAAATCTTGCTCCCTTTCGGATAGATTTGTGCGGAGCCTGTGCTCACGACCGACCATGTGGTTCAACACCTTGCACAAGGAAAACTTGAGAGTACAGCTATTTTGAGACAGAGTCTGCGGTGCTACTGAGACGCCGCCTGTGTAGCCGGGTCGCCGACTAACGCTGCCGGAGGTACCACATGGAGCGGCGCATCTTCCAGCAGCTGCTGGAGCTCAAGAGGCTCCAGACCCGCGCGGGCCGCGCCAACGAGCAGGTGCTCGTCAAGAGGCTCGTCGACGACTACCGCCGCGCCGGTCTCTTCGTCGGCCTCGAGGGCTTCCACGGACCCTTCACCTTCCGCGCCTCCGAGAAGTACCTCTACGGCAGGGAGGAGCAGCCGCCGAGCCTCGTTTGTGCGAAAAGCAGCGGTCTCACGCCACAGCCGAGAGACGCAAAAGAGTTGCCGCACGGTTCATATAAACCACACTACTGCGAGCTACCCTTTTCACCGGATCTTTGTATGCATTTAGTTACAAGGGCTGTTCGGAAAGAAATGTTCGATCGGTCGCGAAATGAAAACCACAGTGAAACTGAAAATTTTTTAATTCGCAACTGTTAGCCACACCTTCCACCTACCTCTCTAACTAGTCTCCGCTCAGACTTAGAAATTTGTCGCACTATTGTTCAAACTTTCCACTGTCCTCGTCACAGAAAGCAGCCGCCTGTGCTTTTCACCAATTCTCTACGCTGGTCTGCCTATCGTTGTTTGTGCCAAAATGTTGTCTTCGTAGCCAGCGGTTCATGTGAGCAGAGATGAACATCAGAGAGAATTAAGCGCTCTATTGTGGGTGATCAAGCACTTCCAATCGAAAACGCCACAGGAGCGTCTTCATTGCCCCTGCAGAACGCGGCTGAGAATTGTCTTGAAGAAAGATTTTTGTTACGTGGGCTGCATAGCTTCAGGCGAATCTCTCACCAGGGATTTCTACGGCATCACTTTGCGCTCTGATCTGAAAAGAGCGACGTGAAGCGATCGACAGGCACACTAAAGACGCTGCCCAACACATCTGATCGAAGCTACATCTGATTTTCACAGTAGTTCCCACTTCGCGCCAAATCGGACATTACTTTTTGAATGCGCCTCGTATTTAGTCGTTTCGCCCCTTTAGAATCACCGGTGACTTATTCAGTACGCCAAGACATTTTCGTTCTCTCGCTCCTCCCATTTCTCTCTGCTTCCGTGATCTTAATTGTGATTCTGATAGCTGCCCACCTGTATTCCTACAGCTGGACCAATCCTGCACTGTTAGGTACGAAGTTTTTCACTTATTCCAATTCCTTTGCAGTCCTCCCTGATTTCTTTCGCCCAGTTCTCTGTTAAGCGTGCTGTGTTCCATATCTTCTTTGTCAACGTGTTGTTCCCCATTCTCATGACGCCTCTGACAAATGTCAGCCTTCTCTTTCGTGTCATGCTTTAAACTGGTTCAACGCTCTCACACAGCTCCTGCGTTTGCCTGTGCATCCAGGTTTCAGCGTGTTTTTTCGTGTCTCATATGTGTTTCAAGATCTTTCGCTTCTCTTTCTCCAGCCGGATGCAAGCTCACTTATCCAAGGTGGTGCCCTCCGTTGCATACACGCGGTGTTTCTAATTGAAGACATACACTCATGTTTAGGAAAGACAGATCACCTTGAACGACTAGAGATAGGACGTTCATATAATTAGACTTTCAGTCACCTCGATTGAGCATGTGTCCTGTGATAGACGACTAGTCTGGTGACCTGGCATGCCAGGGCTAAAGGCTGATAACCTGTGAGAGTACGATGGCACAAGTTCGTGCAGTAACGTGTGGTCTTGCACTGTCTTGCTGAGAAATGGCGCCGGCCGGAGCGGCCTAGCGGTTCTAGGCGATACAGTCTGGAACTGCGCGACCGCTACGGTCGCAGGTTCGAATCCTGCCTCGGGCATGGATGTCATTTGTGAAAAATGGCCTCTGAAGTTCTGTGGAGCAAGGGTGTGGCTACGGTTCACAGGATGTCATCCACGTATATCACACTGGTCACAGTGGTCTGGACACGCGCCAACTGTGACCTGTGGCCGTGCCCAGTAGCACCCAACACCATAAGGCCTCGAGATGGCGCTGTGTGTGTTGTGTGAATACAGCCACTGTGATGACGCTCCCCCTGTTTGTGGCGAACCACAATGCGGCCATCATCTTCAAACAAACAGACCTCGGATTGGTCTTAAAACACTATCTGATGCCATTCCTGTCCCCTGTTACATCGTTCCACACACATTTGCCTAACATGTTCCTGCACATTCCTCAAAGATAGGCGGAGAAGCCGACTACGCACGTAACCTATGCCGTAATGAACGCCGACGAGCAGTCACCCCTGACAGAGTAGGACGTGTTGCACTGTTCCGCTGTTGGGCCACAGCCGAGGAGGACGAAGGTCTGTCCTCTCTGTCCTGGAGTGCCATTCAGGCGGGGTGTCGATCTTCTTGGGAGGGGGGGGGGGGTGAATGGTGTGAGCTGACCCATCTCGTCATGTTCTGTGGCCTTAAGTCAGCCATTCTGCACACACATGTTCCTGCACTGCTGAAACACATCGTCTCACACAAGCTGCAATTTCCCGGGTGGATGCGAATCATTCTCCCATGCCAGTAATGCGCCCACTTTCAAACATTTATTTGAGGGCACCGTTCGAGCATACGTTTACGAGGCATCCTGCATGTCTGCTCACGTCACACTGGTCCATTGCCTTCGGTTTACAGCAACGAGAGCCGCAGGCAGATTTCACAGGTAGGTGGTGATGTGCCGCGATATCCATCTTGGCCTTGAACCCGCGAGCCGACATGGTTTAAATGCAGAACGTAGTAATCTAAAATTTAATGTCCTGTGAATATGAGGTCCTGTATCTATCGTTCAAGGTATTTTTTTCCCTGTACGTTAGTGTATAATATCTCACTTTGGCGTTCGTGGACCGGTTTTTCCTTCCATAGGTTGTCTTTGCAGCATACCGTAGTTTCTGCGACGTTTGGGACCTGTCTGTCACGCCCTTGTTGATCTGTAGCCCGTCTGTTTGATTTCCCTCCAACTAGCGGAAGCTTTTCACATTCTGCACCACGTAAACTTCAACCTTCAACTTGGTCTTTGCATTCAGGACCTAGATCTTATTGTACGCTATCTTGTACACTGATCACATGATCAACCATTTTTCATCAGCAGCTGGTGAAAGACCACTTCAAGCCTTCGCGTTATTGTGTTCATTTCATTAAAAATTGTTTACCCCTTCCCTATCAATGTTTTTTACCTGTTATAACTTCTTCGTTTACTGTAGGCAGACACAGCAAATCTGTGTTGCTGCACTATGAATGTGAATCTAGTCGAACTGGAGTGGGAACGTTAAATACTGTAATACAAAGAAACTCCAAAAGGTGTCCTTAACTCACCTCTCTATTCGTGTCTTCGTAGTTAACCCATTAGTGTTAAACAGTTTATTTTGACTGCTCACAATGGCATCGGACGCTTTGCCAGTAGAAGTGCAATCTTCTCATCGTTGTGACGCGTATTTACATTCCTTTTCTTGTGACACATGAAACTGAGGCGGGAGGACAGATGTAAATGCTCAAGCGAGAATCTAATCGACGACAACATACACCAAGATGAAGAACTATTAACGTCACTGTAAACCACTAAACTAATTTACATCGCAGGTAGGGGAGGTGTAACACTACCACGTATTACCGTTTTTAACTTTTTGCGTCCATCATAACGATGTCCGTCTTTGCTGCTCCTACCCACCTTCCGTTAAGTCCTCGTTTGGAATTTACATATTTTCTGATCACGATAAATCCACGGTTTTCGGCCAAATTTTTCAGCGGAGCAAACACATGACACCGCAGAAATTAAATAACGGATTTTTCCCAACATTTTCATAGCCAAACGAAGAGTGGGAAACGGACAGACAAGTGGGGTATCAAACAGACCAGCGTCAGGTCTAGTTTCGTAAAAACTGATTCAATTTTTCGAAAGTAATCAAAGTAACTAAGAAAATCTAAATAAGTAATTTGAGGGAAAATTGAAACTATGACGAACAGCTCCTGCAGTATCAAAAAATATCAAATAACAGCATAAATTAAAACTTCTCTAATTTCTCTTGATGCATATACTCTAATAATAATAGGCTATTCATCGATATTCAAATATGTTTCACGCTTTCTGAAAAACCTTGAAATAGAAAAATATTGAAGAAAATAACGCTCAATTATTTTAGGAAATCATTTGTTTAAAAGTAAGAAATAAAATAGATAACTGAAACATTTGGCACGCCTTTGAACGATGCTCGAAACCATGAACACCAAGTCAGTATTTAAGGCTCAATGTTTAACTTTGAATCTAATAAGTTTAAAGAGCTGTGTGTAGGGGATAGGATGGAGCCTCAAGCACACCTGTAGTCGATCGGGAAATGCGAGAGTGTGTGTGTCGTTTGCCGCTGTAATCTGCCTTCTTAGTGTGGCCGTGCTGGTCGACTGCCGGCAGACCAGCTGCGCACGCTGCAGTCGGCGGAGCGGCGGCTGGTGCGGCGGCTCCGGAGCAGCGACGACCTGGAGAAGCTGAGCGCCGAGCTCCACAACCTGCTGCCGGCGGGAGACCCGGCGCTCTGCACGCGCGGCACCCACCGCTGCCGCCACGCCGCCCACGCCTACACCGGCGTGCCCTGCGCCGCCTACAGTGAGTCCGTCCTCTCTCTGTCACAGCCGGCGACCTATACGGGGTGGCCTTATCCGCCGTGTGCGAACTCTGCGGATTGGTCGATGAGAGGATACGGAACAAAGAAGGTCAAATGCGTCGTGCCCGTGCTAGAGACCGTTTATTCAATTCTACACTGCTGCATGCCACAGTAGCACATACCGCAGTAGTATAAGTTTATTTGCCAACTGGCTCTGCAGATGAAGAAGAGATTGAAGAAATGTATGATGCGATAAGAGAAATTATTCAGATAGTGAAAGGAGATGAAAATTTAATAGTCATATGGAACTGGAATTCGATAGTAGGAAAAGGAAGAGGAGGAAAAGTAGTAGGTGAATATGGACTGGGAGTAAGGAATGGAAGAGAAAGCCGCCTGATAAAATTTTGCACAGAACGTAACTTAATCATAGCTAACACTTGGTTTAGGAATCATGGAAAGAATGTTGTATACGCGGAAGAGGCCTGGAGACACCTGAAGGTTTAAATAGATTATATAACGGTATGACAGAGATTGGGAACCAGATTTTAAATTGTAGGATATTTCCAGGGGCTGATGTGGATTCTGACCACAATTTATTGGTTATGAACTGTAGATTAAAACTGAAAAAAATCTGCAAAGAGGTGGGCATTTAAGGAGATGGGACTCGAAAGAAGAAGAGGTTGTAGAAAGCTTCAGGGGAGAGCATTAGGGAACGATTGATAAGGGCGGGGGGAAGAAATACAGTATAAGAAGAATTTGTAGTTTTGAGACATGAAACAGTGAAGGCAGCAGAGGATGAAGTAGCTGAAAAAACGAGGGCTAGCAGAAATCGTTGGGCAACACAAGAGATACCGAATTCAGTTGATGAAAGGAGAAAATATAAAAATGCAGTAAATGAAGAAGGCGAAAAGGAATACAAACGTCTCAGAAATGTGATCGACAGTAAGTGCAAAATGGCTAAACAGATATGGTTAGACAACAAATATAAGCATGTAGAAGCATATATCAGTTGGTGTAAGATAGATACTGCCTACAGGAAAATCGAAGAGACCTTCAGAGAAAAGGGGGACCACCTGTAGGAATATGAAGACATAAGATGGAAAACCAGACCCAAGCAAAGAAGGGAAAGCACAAAGGTGGAAGGAATATATAGAGTGTCAGCAAAAGGGCGATGTACTTGAGGGCAATATTATGAAAATGGAAGAGAATGAAGATGAAGATGACATAGGAGATATGACACTGCGTGAAGAATTTGACAGAGTACTGAAAGACCTAAGTCGAAACAAGGCTCCAGGAGCAGACAACATTCCATTAGAACTACAGATAGCCTTGGGAGAGCCAGCCCTGACAAAACTCTACCATCTGGTGAGCAAGATGCATGAGACCGGAGAAACACCCTCAGACTTCGAGAAGAATATAATTCCAATTCCAAAGAAATCAGGTGTTGACAAGTGTCAAAATTACCGAACTATCAGTTTAATAAGTTACGGCTGCAAAATACTAACACGAATTCTTTACAGACGAATGGAAAACTGGTAGCAGCCGACCTCGGGAAAGATCAGTTTGGATTGGGTAGAAATGTTGGAACACGCGAAGCAATATCTATCTTAGAAGATAGGTTAAGGGAAGGCAAACTTACGTTTCTATCATTTGTAGACTTAGAGAAAGCTTTTGATAATGTTGACTGGAATACCATCTTGCAAATACTGAAGATGGCAAGGGTAAAATACAGGGACGGATAGGCTATTTACAATCTGTACAGAAAGCAGATGGCAGTTATAATAATCGAGGAGCATGAAAGGGAAACAGTGGTTGAGAAGGGAGTGAGGCAGGATTGTAGCCTATCGCCGACGTTACTCAGTCTGTATATTGAGCAAGCAGTAAAGGGAACAAAAGAAAAATCTGGAGTCGGAATTAAAATCCAGGAAGAAGAAATACAGACTTTGAGATTTTCCGTTGACATTGTAATTCTGTCAGAGACAGCAAAGGACCTGGATGGGCAGTTCAACGAAATGGACAGTGTATTGAAAGGAGGATATAAGATGGACATCAACAAAAGCAAAACGAGGATAATGGAATGTAGTCGAATTAAATCAGGTGATGCCGAGGGAATTAGGTTAGGAAATGACACGCTTAAAGTAGTAGATAGGTTTTGCTATTTGGGGGGAAAAATAACTGATAATGGTCGAAGTAGAGAGGATATAAAATGTAGACTGTCAATGGCAAGGAAAGCGTTTCTGAAAAAGAGAAATTTGTTAACATCGAATATAGATGTAAGTGTTTGGAAGTCCTTTCTGAAAGTATTTATATGGAGTGTAGCCATCAATGGATGTGAAACATGGACGACAAATAGTGTAGACAAGAAGAGAATAGAAGCTTTCTAGATTTGATGCTACAGAAGAATGTTAAAGACTGGATGGGTAGATCACGCAACTGAAGATTAGGTATTGAATGGAATTGGAGAGAAGAGAAATTTGTGGCACAGCTTAACTAGAAGAAGGGATCGGTTGGTAGGACACGCTCTGAAGCACCAAGGGATCACCAATTTAGTATTGGAGGGCAGCGTGGAGGGTAAAAATCGTAGAGGGAGACCAAGAGATGAATGCACTAAGCAGATTCAGAAGGATGTAAGTTGCAGTAGTTACTCGGAGACGAAGAAGCTTGCACGGGATAGAGTATCATGGAGAGGTGCATCAAACCAGTCTCTGGACCGAAGACCACAACAACAACTTTGCGACAGAGACTGGCGTCTAATACGTTCACATCAGCCAGGGTGCACCCGGACAGTGTCAAAGGCAGTGTGAATACGTTGGTGCAGTGTCGCCACATCTGGAATGTGCTCTGCATACACGATACTTTTGAGATGGCCCCATAACGAAGAACCACACGGGTTGAGATCCATCGAACGAACGGGCCTTGCAATTAGGCCCCCTTGTCCGATTCATCAAGCAGGAAAGACACAACTGAGATGCATCCACACGTTAAGGTGAAGTTGGCTGGAGCACCGTCGTCTAGCAGCCACATAACCTTTAGAATCGTGAATGCTTCTTCCAGCAGGTGAGGTGAAGTTATCCGCAAAAACGCTTATATTTCCGTCCTGTTAGGTGACGTGGAAGAAAGACTAGTCGCAAAATACAGTCACCAATTATCCTGGCCCACACATTCCGTTTTCACCGATGCTGGTGATTCGCTCGTACCGTGGGGATTCTGCATACTATCCCTCAGATGACTGTTGTGAAAGTTCAAAATACCACTACGTGTAAAGGTGGCCTCCGGATATATAAACGATCTAGTAGAAAGCGTCGGATGCCCTTTAAGGCTATTCACAAGTGCTGCAGTTGTCTATTCCAAACTAGCAACGCTAGAAGATAGTAAGAATTTGCAGAACGACCTGCAATGAATTGATGACTGGTGCAGGCTCTGACAGTTGACCCTGAACGTAAATAAATCTAACATATTGCGCATACATAGGAAAGAAAATCCATTACTGTATATCTACACTATTGACGACAAACAGCTGGAGACAGCGTCTGCCGTAAAATATCTAAGCGTAGCTATCCAGAGCGACCTTGAGTGGAATGAGCATATGAAACCGATAATGGGAGACGCAGATTTCAGGCTCAGACTCATCGGTAAAATCTTAAGGAAATGTAACTCATCGGTGAAAGAAGTGTCTTATAAGGCGCTTGTTCGCCCGATTGTTGAGTATTTTACATCTAACTGCGATCGCTATCAGGTAGAACTGATAGAGGAAATAGAGAAGATACAATGAAGAGCAGTGCGTTTCGCCACGGGATTGTTTAGCTGGCAAGAGAGCGTTACGGAGATACTAAACAAACTCCACTGGCAGACGTTATTAGAAAGGCTTTGTGAATCACAGATGGAGCTACTATTGAAATTTCGGGTCAGCATTTTTCAGCATGAGTCGGACAACATATTACTTCCTCCCACATACATCTCTCCTATTGACTACGAGGAGAAAATTCGAGAAAGCCCGCATCTCGTGGTCGTGCGGTAGCGTTCTCGCTTCCCACGCCCGGGTTCCCGGGTTCGATTCCCGGCGGGGTCAGGGATTTTCTCTGCCTCGTGATGGCTGGGTGTTGTGTGCTGTCCTTAGGTTAGTTAGGTTTAAGTAGTTCTAAGTTCTAGGGGACTTATGACCACAGCAGTTGAGTCCCATAGTGCTCAGAGCCATTTGAGCCATTTGAACCAATTCGAGAAATTAGAGCCAACACAGAGGCTTAGCGACAATCATTCTTCCCCCGCACTATGCGCGGTTGGAAGGATCAGATAGTGCTATCGAAAGTACCCTCGACTACACACCATTAAATGGCTTGTGGAATATGATGTAGATGTAGCTGACACAGAGCCCGGAAACGTTGTTGCTTGGTGTAGAAACCAGTGACGAAACTGCTCCCGACGAGGAAAGTCTGTCGCTAGTAAGCCCTGCACAGGCTGTAAGTGGTAAGAGTAGTAACAATTGTCGTGGAAAATATTCCACACGGATGTCTGGCTTACCCCGTACTGGCGGGCCAACTGCCTGGTACTGACACAGCGGTCGCCTTCCACATTTTCCTCCAAGTCTGGTGTCCGAACGTTTCGGGTACGTCCTTCATGATTTCCTGCTTCCTGAAACGACCCTGTCTCAGACAAACGGTGAAAAACTGTTGCAAACGTTAAATGCTGTGGTGGTTGTCGGCGGGGTTAGGTCTCGTGATCCAACCGTGTTGCCCGCCGCCCGTTGCCATTTGCTTTTCCGTGTCGGCAAACTCTCCATTCGAATACGGAGCCACTGTGTACTGTGTACACGGGGACTCAGCAAGAGAGGTGAAGCGGACACAACATTACCAATTACTATGGCAAGAGAGGGCGCTAGGGCATGACGTATGAGGAACAGTGCCCCACTCTAGGAGGGAATCATGCATACCGCTGCATGGTACAGCGCGTGTTAGCCCGCTGACTGTGTAACAAAGTATGATTGAATAAATGATCCCTAGCCTGGAAACCACTCATTTCCGGACGTAGGTTCATTACGCCTTTCTCGTTCCGTATCCTCACATCGATCACCACTTAGTATCGGTGAAAAAAATCACCATTTATATACAACACAAGCGCCGCCATATTAGAAGCCAATTGCATACTTAGCCGCCACGTTTTGCAAGGTCATGTCGAGTGGTACTAATCGTCTACTAGTACAGAATGGTATAGCTTTGTTTGTTATACAAAGGGTCCCAAATAAAGGTGGTACGCCACACGTACTTGTTAATCGTCTCTCATCGAATTGCTTGTGAAGCGGGTACAGTGTCTCGGGAGTCGGCTACACTGCATTTTTTCGGAAAGTTGAGTGCAGTTGTATGTTCGTGTGTCAATTATTCTGAGAAGCTAGTACTGTTGAAATGTTACAGGAATGGGGCAGTTTGCATTAGAACAGTGAACTGATATAGTAGAATGTTACATAAAGACAGGATCCATAGAATAATGTTAAGAAATGTTCGAAGCAAAGTATTCCGGTAGAAAACTCCTCACGACCAGCACAATTCAAGATCTGTACAGGAAATGGATGGCTGCAGGATCTGTTTGGAATGTGCAGAGGAAAAGGCGACCGACAGTGAGGTCCCTTGAAACTACAGGCAGAAGTCCCACGGGCATTACGAGAAGTCCCTGCAAGTCAGTAAGGAGCTTATTGCAGTAGGTTGGTGTACTGAAACACCTATAGTGTGAGTGTGGTGCAAAATTGAAATTTGAGGACCAGGAAAAAAAGAGTTCATTATTGTAACTGGCTATTAATATCAAGTACTAACAGCTACTTGAACCCCTCGCTTTACTTCATATCATATGAGGCGTGGTTTCATTTGTCAGGTTAATTATACTCCCTGAACTGTAGTTCCAATCGCAGGACAACGTACGTATCTTGCATGAAGAACCTCTCCACTCAGAGAAGACTGGCGTTTAGTGCGGGGTTGGTCGGCATGCACATTAGTTGTTCCATATTTTTCTATTACACCTTAAACAGTACCAGATATCTAGAGGTCTTTGACTCTTTCTATCCATAGTTAACAGATGCAGAAGAGCTGTATGTAGTATTGAAACAAGATGGAGCGACCGTTCATACATCGACCAAAGTACGGCCCACATCATCAACGTGTTCCCTCAAGACAGACCTGAAGGCAGACCTGAAGACAGACAGTCATCAAATGCTCAAGTTCTTTGGTTAAGCTGTCTGCGTCGGAAATGGCATATGCTCTCCGTAAAAAAGTCCTAAGAACGCCACTACGTTGGTGTGGTGGATGACAACAATTAGGATGCAGATACCAGTCTGTGTGTGTCGGCTTTCGGTGAACACTGTGTCCCAAAGTTCCATCCGGTTTTTTATAAACCATTACGTCTAAAAATGGAAGCATCCCATCATTTTCTACCTATATAGTAAATTTGAGACGGGTATGAATACAGTTGAAGTGGTCCAAAAATCTGTTAAGAGCATCACGTCCATGCGGCCAGACTAAGAAAGTATCGTCCACGTATCTCCAGAAGCACGTTGGTTGCAAAGCTGAAGTCCTCAGTGCCATGTCCTCGAAGTCCTCCATAAATAATACGATTGAAAATGATGGGATGTTTCCATTTTTAGACGTAATGGTTTATAAAAAACCAGATAGAACTTTGGGACACAGTGTTCACCGAAAGACGACACACACAGATTGGTATCTGCATCCTAAGAGTTGTCATCCACCACACCAACGTAGTGGCGTCCTTAGGACTTTTTTACGGAGAGCATATGCCATTTCCGACGCAGACAGCCTAACCCAAGAATTTGAGCATTTGATGACTGTTTTTAAGGAAAATGGGTACACCGAGAAGCAGATTCGTCGGGCTATGGAGTTTGGACCATCTCCGGAGGTGTACGAAGAGGAGCATAGATCTGTGGCCTTTCTTCCTTATGCTGGATGCTTGTCGTTTAAGATTGGACGAATTTTAAAGAATTTTAACATAAAGAGTGTGTTCCGTCCACCTTCTAAGATTAGGCCTCTGCTCGGCTCTGTGAAGGATGATTTGGGGCTTAGGAAACCCAGGGTGTATAAAATTCCGTGTCAATGTGAGAAAGCTTACGTTGGCCGTTCTATTCACACAGTGCATGAGAGGTGTGTGGAGGCTACAACAGCCGGAAAAATCGGCGGTAGCAGAACACTTCCTAAATGAGGGACACAAAATTAAATTTGAGGAAACTGTTGTGGTTGTCAGCATTTCCGGTTCTTGGGACAGTGTCTATAAAGAGGCGATTGAAATTAGGTTGACTGATAATTTAATCAACAGGGTCAATGGGTTTCCTCTTAGCAAAACGTGGAATCCTGTATTATCCCACATCAAAACTGAACGTTCTTCGGTACGGCCTTGATTGCGATATATCGTTGCCAGCAGTGTTTCACTAAGGGCGGCGCCACATCCCTGTTTTGGAAGGCAGAGACCGCGATGGGCGGCGCATGTGCCGTATACTGAACGGTGGCCTATATAGGACGTCGATATGCAACCTGGCGTCAGTTTTCAGCGGGACTCATCAGCAGAAGCAGCATTTTCCTGAAGATGGCGACCAGTTGGATCGCCGAAATATCGAGTCAAGTTGATTTTAGGATCCGGCAGCAAACCCGAAGAGACTTTCACGTCCTCTTAGTTTACTTTTGCAAAGCACTTTGTGATGACAAAGCATTATATGACCTCAGAAATTAAATTCAGGAAGAACTAACAACACAGATTATACTAGTGTTATTTTTTTTTGTGACAAACTGCATCACAGGAGTATTATTACATTTAAATTGGGGGAGTGTGAAATATGGAATACCACAAGACCTGGTATTGGATCCATTTCTGATCTTCAGTTAAATGAATAACTGCCAAAATACTTCAAATCATCAAATGTAAATGAGGATGTTCACTAGTGACAAGCAATTTGATAAAGGCTAAAATGCAACGATGTGAGAGAAAATTCTGTTGATAGTTGAGCAGGTGTGCAATTGATCATATCAAATCACTGGAGATCAGTTTCAAATGAGAAATTGTATCTTACTGAAAATATATTGCTTGACAAAAAACGAAGTGTAGCAGCCAGAAGACATGGTCGGATGTCAATGCCACTTTGCAGATATATACACTATTGACAGATAAGTGAATGATTACAGTTGCAGTTCTCTTTGACAGGTATAATGGCCACCAGAGTCCTTTGGTTTGTTCAAGACAGAGACCCTGCTCTGTGTAAGATTATGGAAGCGTTGTTAAACGGCAAATCAGTGCTGGAATGCAACCAACAACAGGATGTATTGTGTTATCGGGGCAAACAGGATGATCTGTCCAAGATTTGCTTTCTGGTAATCTTGGTTCCCGCCATTTTCCATTACTTTCTTGAGTTTGTGGTTAGAGGCCATTTAAGAATCGGTAGAGTCCTTAGAAAGGTTAGGGATTTTCTTACTTGGTCTACCTTGTACAGGATAAATGGCGTTCGGCGGGGGAAGTGCTGTAACTATAAAAATCCTAAACCCAATTTCAACACTCGTAGAGGATTTGTACTGTCTTCTGTGAATTATAACGAGCCCCTGCCATGCACTGGTAACGGCACTCATTAATCCTGGCCTGGTTCGTATCCAGGAGCAAGTTGGCCGCTGGGTTCATTATTCTTCATTTGTCTGGGATATTTTTCATATTTGTCCCTCCCTATACCGCTGTCATGGACTACGCTCTTCCCTTCCTCTCACAACAGTTTAAAAGATTTTGCTACGACAATGTGATAACTCACTCCACGACTATACTGAATTGTCTGCAGCTTCATTTACAGAGAGACAGAAATGCAATCTGAAGGCAGCCTCAATTATTTTCCATTCTCATTCACGCCACAAGTGCGATTATTCAGTACGTGGCATATTTGGCATTTAATTCCGCCAAACATGTAGCCCCTGGTACCACCTCCACTTCCTTGATGTTTGATCATCGTCTCATGTTCCCCTTGCCCAACCTGTTGTAGGGCAGCAGTCTACATTAGTCTTTCCATTGTGTGCCAGACAGTCCGCTGTAACTAGTTCTGACGTCATAAATATTGCGCAATACCTTAAAATGAAGTAAATAACCTGAAACGTTTCTAGCATGTCAGGAGTAATACAAAATCAATATGTGTTGGATATCAGTGAAATAACGTTAACCATTTTCGAAATTTGGACATTTTTCTGTAAAAATCATTGGTGCAACAGAAAAGGGCTAGAAACTTAAAAATTTATATTTAGCTTCCTTTTGAATAATAATTTAGTAGAAACAGTATTCTGGATCACACAAATTAAAATTTTAGTTGAAATTCACGATTTTCTGGTTTCTGTCATAGAAATTATGGAAGGAAGATAGATTAAGTAGGCGAATAAATAAAGCTAGGATGTTTAAATTTAAGTAGAAGTGAGATCCGCTATAATCATAAAAACGTGAGAAGTTTCAACAGAATAACTATAAAACTATATCTATAGCGTATCTCCAAACAGTAACTTCAGAGCTCGTCTACTACGTGTAGTGTAATTAAATTAATTCCCTCGCCCAAAATATTTACCTTAGCCACTTCAGACTTTTATTTTAATTATTTACTTGTGTGCTGATTGCACATTAAATTGAAAGTTTCATCGCCCATCAGAAATGGAAGCAATGATTTATTCGATAACTTACGGTGGTGCATTACTAGCCCAGCGGCTAGTCGGGAGAGCAGATTTGATCAGGCGTTCCCTTAGCCGTCCACACCGTGGCTTTGTATGTAAGAACGCTGCGCGAGAAAGAGAAGGCCCCAGTTCTCTCCAGACGCTGATTAGCGCACCACCTGTGCCGGGAGTCGCGTCGCATCGGTATCGTTGATATAAACAGCCTCGGATGCAGTGATAAGTTACTCGGGATATGTGTAACCATGATATCGTTTTCGAGTGAAGTGTTAATTTTGGGATGATGTTAATGATCTATCTTTAGTTTGTGTATGTCGTATTTTCACGTGCCGCCGCAGGACAGACATTCTACCATTATTAGCGTGGCGTTTGATGAACATTATCATCAAATTATTGCGAGCATTCACTTAAACATTTAATTTGAACAGTTATAGTTGCATCAGCGCATTAGACTCTGAACTGCTCTGGTAGTTGTGCTGTGTGGATTCTTTTTGGTCTGTGACTTTCAGAATATAGTGAACATTTTAGAGAGAATAGTTTTTGATTATGAATCCCAGACAATCTCCTAGTTCCTCAGAGCTATAAGCTGTAGCTATAAATGTATTTCTCAGATGAAGTGGGCACTAGGAATTCTAATTACTGGCTTCACGTTTTGCTAATCACTTTCTGGTTGCCAATATTGTAGTTAGAGAGCCAGTGTTGAGAACAGAAAACAGCATCAATAATAGGAACATTAACAATTATTCCACCCGCCGCTGCACATATGGTGCATCGGCCGGGAAAGAAACTGAGTAAAAGTGAAAGTAATTTTTAAATATTCGGATTCGGGAGTGAAATGCGACACGCAACTGAGTAATAGAACAGTGATAGTGTTATGTGTGCATGTGGACGACGTAATTGGATTAACAACGCATCTGGATTGATGGAGCTGGCACTGAGTCTAGCAGCGTTGCTGGCGTCGCGAGAAGCAAGTTTCACCTCACCACAGTGCCTGCAGTTGCGGGCCACGCAAACTCACGGTAGCCGTCGAAGTGCCGTCTGCAGTTCAAAGCGCCGCGGCACTCTCAGTAATCCTGGTATGCTGCGCCGGCAAGGCCATACGTCGTGCAGAAGGAACTAAGTTAAGTGAAAAGCTGTTAAAGTTTTTACTAACCTGCACTAAAAGACTGTCGGCGATGGAACCGCCAGAAGAAACTGAGGTTAACGTTAAATCAGAACCTATGTCTGTTGAGGGAACTGTAAATCCAGTGAATGGTTCAAGTGTAAATATGCATGACAATAGTAATGTTAAATTGAAATATGAAGTATTGTCTCCTGACAGTAGTATGAAAAGGGGCAATGATTCAGTAGTAGAGACCCCTGTAATAAATCAGAAATCAGAAATTGTTAATTTATTGGATGATAGTTTATCTGATGACGTAAAAACGAATCAGTCATCAGAGGAGGTAGAGTTTAAAAAGGATAAGTTAGATATGACTGATAAATCAGATGTTTCATTTCGTTTTGATGATTCTGGTATTGGAGCTAGTTTTTTGTCACCTGAGTGTGATAAAAAACCAGCTAGTCAGCAACCCAAAGATACTGGCGCTATTGATTTAAATGTTATATTACAAGCACTAGCTACCAGTAATGCTAAAATGACAGCTGAATTAAAGTCAGAAACAAGTGAGGTCAAAAGCAGTAATGCTGAATTAAAGTATGAGATTGTGGCCAGCTAAACTAATTTTAATAAACGATTGGAGGTAAGCCAGCCGCTGGTGGCCAAGCGGTTCTAGGCGCTTCAGTCTGGAACCGCGCGACCGCTACGGTCGCAGGATCGAATCCTGCCTCGAGCATGGATGTGTGTGATTTCCTTAGGTTAGTTAGGTTTAAGTAGTTCTAAGTTCTAGGCGACTCATGACCTGAGATGTTAAGTCCAATAGTGCTCAGAGCCATTTGATTGGAGGTAATGGACAATACCTTCAAGGCTGGTTGCAATAAGTTGAAAGAGGATCTGGACAGTTTGAATTATAAAATTGATTACAATCATGAGGGTATTAAGAAAAAGGTTGCTCAACAATTTTCTGAAATGTATAAAACAGTAAAATCCGAAGTTGCTGAGGTTCGCAAAGACTTCCAAATGGAAGATGCGTAGCTGGAGCACAAGTTAACAGAAAAGATGGAGCTGGAATCTGAACTGTGCTCAGATAGGTTTAAAGATGTTAATATAAAAGTAAACATATGTCAAGCAGAAGTAGATGCAATCAAAGCTGATACTACTCATATTGTGCAAAGAGTAGATAATGTTGAAATGAGAGTAGAAAATATAAGTACTAACATTGAGAGTAAAGTAGCTGCAGTAACTTCTGGTAATGGTAGTATACAACAAGTTGTAGCTGCAAACGCCGCATTTATCGGATGTCGGCAGTTCCTGCGGTTCGATCCAGATAAAAATATCCACCCGCTACGTTTCTGGAACGATTTTGAAGATTTGATTCCACCAACTTGGTCTGAACGAGAGAAAATCTCATTTATTAGAAGCCATTTAGCAGACGACGCCGTGCATTGGTCAGCTGATGTTATGTGGAAGTGTAAAACGTTAGCGGAATTTAAAACAGCTTTCATTAACGAGTATTGGTCTAGCAATAAGCATAATGAAGTGTTGAGAGACTTTTGGAGTGGAAAATGCTTCAATGCAGGTAAGGAATTTATTAAAGAGTTTGCTAGGTCATGGATTTCACGTTTGTCACATTTGGCGGAAAAGCTGAAACCTGAAATGATAATACTAGGTCTTGAAGCCAAATTGCCATGGTATTGGCAAACTAGAATTGTATCTGCCCCTCGAGACAATCTTGATCGTTTCATTGAGTATTTGGAACGTGTAGAGCGTGTTGCTGCCAATGAGGAGCAAGCACGTAATAACAGAAATGGTAATAACACTAGTAGTAATTTTAAGAACTAGCAGAATGGCAATGTAAACATCAGAACAGTAGGTGTTCGCCATCCAAAGAGAGGTAGGAATTGCCGGCCGCGGTGGCCGTGCAATTCTAGGCACTTCAGTCCGGAACCGCGTGGCTGCTATGGTCGCAGGTTCGAATCCTGCCTCGGGCATGGATGTGTGTGATGTCCTTAGGTTAGTTAGGTTTCATTAGTTCTACGTTCTAGGCGATTAATGACCTCAGAAGTTAAGTCGCATAGCGCTCAGAGCCATTTTTGAGGTAGGAATTGGAGAAATAATTATCAGAACCAACAATGGCATCCAAATGATAGTAATGTTGATCCGAACAAAATTATGCAGCTAAACAACAGTGCGGAAAGCAATGCTGTGCCAGTTAACTGTAACGGAAATAAAGGAAACAGTAGTAGGCCGAGGCAGGAAAACTAGTTCCCGTCTATGAGGACACTGGCGCTCACCAGGTGGTTACTTTTCCTAAGCCAGTAATTACAGTAATTGGTAAGACACATCAGAATACTCAGATTGAACATGTGGATGAGGGGTCGGTAGCATCTAAGGATACAGCAGAAATATTAAATCACTCACAGTATTAAATAGATACCATGTTACAGATGCTTTCTAAGTGGGAAGAGAAAGAGAAGGCGCAGCAGTGTAACGGTAGGAAAGAGCTACAAAATACTGAATTGTCAGATGAAGAAGCTGAAGAAATTCATGCTTATATTTACGATAAGGATGATGTGCTCTTATCTAAAGTGCCTATCGCGGGACGTAAGTGAGAATGTAGAGGATAGCCTGTTGCGGGTCGATGAACCCAGTAGCTGTGACCAGTTGTCACTTGAGAAGGAAGCCGACGATAATAGTACAGCTTTAGCTGTAACTAGTGTTATGCCCGTTCTGGAGGCGCAGAATCGCTCAGACTATAGTAATTTGGGTCATGTTCAGCAAACTAAATGTAATGAAGTCGTGCGGTGTTTCGATTTAAAATTAATAGACCGACTGGAAAAGGCAGCTGAAAATGTAATTCAGGAAACACCTACACACTTTGACCTAAATGTAATGAAGACAGATTTCGATCACTTTAGTTGGAGACAAATCCAAAAGGAACTATTGGATGAGCTTGAGGAACCACCTGAACAACCTTGAATAAGCCATCCTATAATAATACTGAATATGTTGGGTATCAATGTACGTTGTCTCTTAGACAGTAGAAGTGCGGTGAGTGCGATATCTCAGTCCTCCTTTGATGCAGTGCCTAGTAAAGACAAGCGTACCGTAATGATGGTATCAGGACTAAGAATAATTGGTGCTACTGGCAAGGTGTCAAAAACGGTAAAGCAAGAAGCTTTGCTGCCCTTTAACATTAATGGCAATTTAATTGAACATCCATGGTTAATTGTAAATAATCTCAGTATTGAGGTTTTAATTGGCATAGATTTCTTGTCAAAATATCAGTGTGTTGTTGACTTTGAAAGAAGCCAGTACAAAAATTGTCTTCCGATAACCAGAGTAATTACGGTACCTTTTATTGATAAATATGTAGTAACTAATGATGAAACTTGGGAGCTGCCTATACGAGTTCTGAAAAATAGGAGATATTGTGACGAAGACGTTAATCTTAGTAAAAATAAGCTAAACACAGAAGAAGAAGAAGAAGAAGCAATTATTTTGGGCAAGATAGAAGCTGAATTGCAGGAAATCGATAAAATTTCAGCTAATCAGAAGGAAGAACTGAGACAGGTTTTAAAAAGGCATCATAAGGTATTTTCAAATCGACCTAGCGTGGTCAAAGGTTATGAATTTCAATTAAAGATGAAACCTGGCGAAGTGTTTTTCAGGAAGCCATACCAAATACGTGTAGCTAGGAAGGAGTCGGTTCAAAAGGAGATGCATAGAATGCTAGAGTGGGGTGTGATTGAAAAAGCGATCAGTGAGTACAATAATCCTCTTGTTGTTGTACCAAAAAGAGACGGGAGTGTCAGATTGGTCTTGGACGCTCTTTGGTTGAATGAAATAGTAGTTAGGGAAAGTGATAGACCGCAGAACATGGACGAGTTATTGCAAAAGTTCCGGGGAGTAAAATTCTTAACTTCTATGGACATCACGTGTGGATATTGGAATTTGCCACTGGCGGGAAGTTCAAGGAAGTACACAGCTTTCTTGTACGAAGGAGTTTGTTACCAATACCGTGTGGTAACTTTCGGACTTAATATCTCTGTTTGTGACTTCGTACGTGTGATGTGCCATGTTTTAGGACCAGCCTTAGATAATAAAATCACAGTCTACGTAGATGATCTGTTAATAGCAAATCCTACCTGGGAAGAACACATAGTTTTACTAGAGGAAGTGTTAGAGGCTATTGAGAGAGGTGGAATGAAACTGAAGATTGAAAAGACAGAGTGCATTAAAGAGGAAATAGGTTTCTTGGGATATATGATAAGTGGAAAAGGTATTCTGCCTGACCCAGGCAAGCTATCAGTCATCGAAAAATTTGAGGCTCCCAGAAACAAGAAGCAGTTGAGATCGATGTTCGGTCTTTTCGGCTTCTATGGGCGTATTGTTAATGATCAGGGTTTTAATGCACCCTGTCTTCACCTCCTGCTGAAAAAGAATGCCCCTTGGGTTTGGACAGCACAATGCCAACAGGCGTTCGAGGTGCTTAAACAATCCTTAATTAATAGTCCTAATTTACATCATCCTGATTTTGAAAAACCATTCTGTATGTCTGTTGATGCTAGTGGCTATGGTATAGCTGTGGAGCTATTCGAAGTAGAAATAGAGAAGGAACAAGAAGTGCAAGTCGATCTTTACAGGCAGCAGAGAGAAATTATGGCATCTCAGAACTGGAAGCATTGGCAATTGTATTTGGGGCACAGAAATTTGAGCAGTATCTATTAGGTCACAAGATAATTGTTTACAGCGACGATAAGGCGTTGACCTTTTTAAAGACCTGTAAGTTGAGGAATGCTCGTTTGGCATTGTACCACTAGCAGTTTGACCTTGAAGTTAGATATATTCAAGGGAAAGACAATCTGGTAGCTGATGGGTTATCTAGAAGTGCGGAGCTCTGTGATGACGCGGGAATTACAGCAACAGACCTAAGTGAAGTCGAATGCTTGCGTTGCACGAAGTAAAGGAAGAAAGGGCATTAAAGAGGATGATTAAGAACTTGAGACGTGAGCAGAATGCAGATGACCAGCTGAAATTAGTAAAGAGCTATTTGGGAGATGCAAACTATCATAAGGTTTCGCAATACTACTGTCTGCATAAAGGTATTCTGTTTAGGTAGGTGTTTCTGAGTGGAAGCTGTGCTTTCTCTCACAACATGTAGACTTACTAATCGACTATGCACACCTGAGGTATGGGCACTATGGTGCAAAGAGGTGCATTGCAATATTAAAATAGAACGTTGTGTTTGACAACATGTACCGCCGTGTTGCCAAGCGTCTAGCATCTTGTGTAGTGTGCCAGAAAGTCCGTGCTGCTAACACCAGAATACAAGGGGATATGCATTCAGTAGAGCCAACTGAAACCCTAGAATTACTGGCTTGTGATTTGTTTGGCCCTCTTCCTGCTTCGAGAGGTGGGTGCACCCATGTTTTTGTTGTTGCGGATGGATTTAGTAACTATGTTAAGCTATACCCAATTAAAAGAGCAAATGCAAAAACGTTGGTAGAGAAGTTGGAAAAAGATTTCTTCATGAACGTTGGCGTTCCGAAGAGTTTGCTGTCAGACAATGGGCCTCAATTTACTTCTGATAGATTTAAAGAATGTCTGGATAAGGCCGGAGTGAAACATCTGAAAATATCTGCGTATTTCCCCCAAGGAAATATGAGTTAACGTATTAAGAGAGAATTGAATAGGCTTTGCAGGACTTATTGTGCTCAGAAACACTCAAGTTGGGCAGAGCACATGAAGTATTTTGCGAATATAATTAACAACGTAAGGCATGATGCAACTGGTTTTGCGCCTTGCGAATTGATGTTTGGCCAAGAACCGCACAATTTGATTGCATATATGGCAGAATTCCCTATTCTAACGCAAATATTCTTAGACGAGAAGAAGCTAAAGGCTAGGGCAAATATAAGAAAAAGTGCATTGGAAAGGAAGAAGCGTCATGACGCAAAAGCTGTACCCACCAGTTTTGAAATAGGTCAGTTAGTCCTTGTCAAAACCAAGGAAAAATCAAAGAAAATATATGCAGAAACAAGGAAATTCGTGTTCGTAAACCAAGGACCTTTCAGGATCATAGGAAAACCACATGCCAATGCATATAGGCTAGAGTACCCAAAAAGTGAAAAGCTATTCCGTCTCAGGAACGTGATCGACCTAAAGAAGTTCATAGGTAGTGAATGAATTCTGTAGGGAGGAGGTTGTTCTGTAACCTCTACACAGTGTGCAGCTCTGCAGCCCCAGCTGTGTGAGATCTTCTTTCCCATTTCAGATTTCACTCTCTCTTCATCTTTTCTATCCACCTAAAATTTCGACCTCTTCTTTCCAACACATTAAATTTTCTGTTATGGTTATCAAGCGAATAATAAACTAATGAATTCTGTAGGGAGGAGGTTGTTCTGTAACCTCTACACAGTGTGGCAGCTGTGCAGTCCCAGCTGTGTGAGCTCTTCTTTCACATTTCAGATCTCACTCTCTCTTCAGGTTTCCTATCCACCCACAATTTTGACCCCTTCTTTCCAATACGAAAATTTTCTGAAACCAATGAATTCTGTAGGGAGGAGGTTGTTCTGTAACCTCTACACAGTGTGGCAGCTGTGCAGTCCCAGCTGTGTGAGATCTTCTTTCCTTTTCAGGTCTCACTCATTCTTCATCTTTCCTATCCACCAAAGTTTCGACTCCTCCTTTGCAATACAAAAATTTTCGGTCATGGCTATCAAGCCATGAGTTCTGTAACCATTCTGTCCACCGAATAGTGAAGAAAATACCTAATGTGACAAACCTAACGGTGACATAAACAATAGAGAAGTATGATGTAATTAAGATACAAAGGTATTTGAGTAACAAGTATGTATAGAACCCTGGTAATATTATAGGTACAAAGTTGTTGTTTTATTGGAAATGGTCCACCAACAGTAATTTAAAAAGATATTCAAATTCGTGTAGAAGCAGGATCTTAAGTGGCAGTGAAACCTAGTGTATGCATTAGAGCTAACTACTAAATGGTAAGAGAAAGCGCTTAGTGTTATGAAAAATAGACAGATAAGTTGTAAAAATGAACTCACCTTGTTTAGCAAGGAATGGCAGTGTAATAGAATTGAGCAGTGTTGGTGGTTGAGACGTGAAGGACACATCCCTGAAGTATTAATAAGGTCGGAGCTGGCCATTACTTTGGTGTTGGGTGTGCGGTGACGCACCTACATGTATTGAGGTTATGAGTTGGAGGCGTGAATGCGACAATAGGTACCCTTATGTTAGATGAGACAGAGCAGCTCGTGGTGTCCTATAGGTTTAAGGAATTTAGCATTACGCTCGGCCATAATTACTTAATGCACTTTAGTGGTAGGTCGAGAGAGACTACCTGTGGTTTCAGCATCCAATCAAGTGGAATTGGATTGCAACGTGAGCAAACTGATCAGCTGCAATACACTATAGATATGAAATAAATGTGCTATCCTATGCATTAAATGTTAATAGAGTGAGTGTTAAATAAATACATACACTAGCAACATAATTGAGTAACATAATGGCAGACGTGAAACATTATTTATAGCTCAGCATAAATACACTTCGATGAAGTAAGTACATAATTGCAGATGTGGAACGGACACAGCAGCAGAGGACCAATAAGTGGATTTAGTAGTCAACTAAACGTAGTGTGTTTTGAAAACTCAGAACTGTACTATTACCACAAGCTACTCACATGTACAAAGAGGCTGAGAAGACAACTGCTAATCAAATATACTCATACTATCTCTAAGAATAAGATAATCGAAGATGAGTCAGTTAAGTAAATAAAATAGAGATTTGTCAGGAATGTACCGAGCATTGGTTCAGTGTTCCGGCCCATAAATAATAAATTGAGATTAAATAGGGTTTATGATTGTATGCCTTGAGCATAAATTTTCTGTAGTACGTGAGTAACGGCGTTTTGAGCCGTTTATTTACCGATTTTATGACAGTTAAGTAACCGTGAGAGTTAAATTGAGAAAGTTCTGTTAACTTTGTTCCAGTAACATATTGAAGGATAAAATGTGTATATCCCCATTTCATTGTGACCCACCCCTTAGATATTAAGTGAACAGAGTCTGAGGCACTCTTTTTGTTTGGCAGCCTGGTAGCTGTGTGAAGGCGTGGAGTGACTTGGACACAACTCACAGTGACCCCTCCCCTTTCCCCATGTAATTTAGAGTGAACGTGAAGGTCGCACACCATAGCAACTTCCCCTCCTCTACCCTTGTGAATGGAAGTGTAGAACGCCAGCCAAAGCGGCTACAACCACGTGTGTGAAAATGAAATTGCTATGATTTGTGAAATTTTCTTTCAGGTTTAGAAAAGATTGCTCAGATATAATTATCTGTTTATGTATCATGAATAACTGTGCTATTTTCTTTGAATTTATGTATGTAAAAATATTTACAGAAAAATTAATGGATTTAAGATTTTCATAATTTTACATATTTTTATGTGTTTTTCTGTTTAAGGCAATATATATGCCAAAGTGTTTTGTTGATTTTGCTTAAATTTTGATTGATAATGTTGCTTAAGAGGCAGTGAACATGCCAGCAATTTAAATAATTGAAGCAGGTAATAAGTTTTATTTTAATATTTCTATATGTTTACATTTCAATTTTAATTTTCATAGGGAGTTAAGCTGTACTCTTGCTTCCCTTTTTGTAATTAATTTTTTTCATTTACAATCAAAAAATTTAAGTAGAGGGTGATGTAAGGAAGCAGCCTACTCACGCATTATAAAATTCACATCAGTCTTTCCATTGTGTGCCAGACAGTCCGCTGTGACTAGCTCTGACGTCATAAATATTGCGCAATACTTTAAAATGAAGTAAATAACCTGAAACGTTTCTAGCATGTCAGGAGTAATACAAAATCAATATGTGTTGGATATCAGTGAAATAACTTTAAAAAATTTCGAAATTTGGACGTTCTTCTGTAAAAATCATTGACGCAACAGAAAAGAGCTAGAAACTTAAAAAATTATATTTAGCTTCCTTTTGAATAATAATTCAGTTGAAACAGTATTCTGGATCACACAAATTAAAATTGTAGTTGAAATTCACGATTTTCTGGTTTTTGTCTTAGAAATTGTGGAAGCAAGATAGATTCAGTAGGCGAATAAATAACGCTAGGATTTTTAAATTTAAGTTCAAGTGAGATCCGCTATAATCATAAAAATGTGAGAATTTTCATCAGAATAACTGTAAAACTATAGCTATAGCGTATCTCCAAAGAGCAAGTTCAGAGCTCGTCTACTGCGTGTAGTGTAATTGAATTAATTCTGCGCGAGATAGAGAAGGCCCCAGTTTTCTCCGGACGCTGATTAGCGCACCACCTGTGCCGAGAGTCACGTCGCATCAGTATCGTTGGTATAAACAGTCTCAGATGCAGTAATAAGTTACTCGGGATACGCGTAACCATGAAATCGTTTTCGAGTGAAGTGTTAATTTGGGATGAAGTTGATGATCTATCTTTAGTTTGTGTATGACGTATTTTCACGTGCCGCCGCAGGACAGACATTCTACCATTATTAGCGTGGCGTTTGATGAACATTATCATAAATTATGGCGAGCATTCACTTAAACATTTAATTTGAACAGTTATAGTTGCATCAGCGCATAAGACTCTGAACTGCTCTGGTAGTTGGATTGTGTGGATTCTTTTTGATCTGGGACTTTCAGAATATAGTGAACATTTTAGAGAGAATAGTTTTTGATTATGAATCCCAGACAATCTCCTAATTCCTCAGAGCTATAAGCTGTAGCTGTAAATGTATTTCTCAGATGAAGTGTGCACTAGGAATTCTAATTACAGGCTTCACGTTTTGCTAATCACTTTCTGGTTGCCAATATTGTAGTTAGAGAGCCAGTGTTGAGAACGGCAAACAGCATAAATAATAGGAACTTTAACAATTATTCCACCCGCCGCCCCACACTGTGATCTGTTAATGACCTGCCCCTTGAGGAAGTGACACCTAGCCTGCTTAAGGAGACGAAATATTAGCATCACACACAAGAGGCAGGCTTGCCATTGCAACCTTGGGGAAAGCGAGATTAAAGGGTGTGTTGGTGATATGGTTTCACCCAAAACCTTGCTCCCAGGGCTCAAGGTACGACCCAAATTTCTGATAAATTGACAGCTTGCTTTGTAGGACCTTGTGACGTTATCCAGGTTCCTAACCCAGTCACCCTACTGGTACGTAACATGGCTACTGGGAAGTTTCCTTTAGTACATGTCTCCATGATCAAGGGAGGAAGCTAAATTTTCTGTTCCCTGTTCGAGATAAATTGGCGGATGGGCTGTGATGTGGTTTTTGTGGGGAGGATGAGCCGTGGCTCTCGATTCGATATATCGTTACAGGGCCGGATCGCGATCCTTGCATGCAAAACTGGCTGAATGATGGTATGAGGTAAGTCCGAGAGAGGGCGTGAGTGGTGTGTCGGCAACGAGTGAGGCCACGGGATACAGAGGGGGAGCCACACCGTGAAGAGGAACATGTTGTGCATTCGAGGAGTGGCATGAGTGGATACAAAGAGAGGAACCATGAACTGTACACGGGGTTACTGCCTTCATGTTGTTGCGTGTGGTGTTTGGAAACTGGTATCATTGCTGGGTGGAGCGACAACCTTCAGTCGCTAATATCCATCACAGACTTCTCGGCATCCTATGTGGCTAATTCCATTTCCTGTATATGGAGAGACGCTTCGTCCGATAAGCACTTGTTTACACGTAAAGGACAACATACTGCGCTGCTTTGATGTTCTAGTGGAGCTTACAGACGAGATTTCTACAAATTTTTTAGGCGCAATAAGCCAGCACTTAAGGCAGCCGATGTTACAAAGCAGTGTAGTATATGATAGTCAAAATGTTATATATTTCGCAATGTTAGACAGATCGTTGCACCGTCTAAGCCTCATATTCTACCTTGCGTTTAGGGGCGATATTGAAGTTCCGGAAACAATGTTAACTGCCTGACTTGTGACAGAGTTCCCTGTTTCTTGTAAGCTAAATTCAAACAATTGCTATTGTGTACAGACAGTATTTATGCGGACCAAAACAGGAACGTCACTCTCACTTCGCTCAAGTGGAACTGATTTGTTGCCCATTTGTAACTGTTCCTCCTTGTGTTTAAGAGTTTGTAAGTTTAGAAATTTATCCTATGTCATTTCCACAGTTCAGAGGCGAAACTTAAGGCCAGGTTTCCGCTGCCCTGGTCGGCCGCAGGTCTGGCGCTGCTGTCTTAGCGACCGACCGGCCGCCGTGCCGGTGTTAGATAAGGCCGAACCACCTGATGTCGGTCTGCTGACAGAGGTCGGAGCTGTAAAACAGTAACAACTTTATTGTATGTGTCTTACTTTCTTAAACATATCTGGCTTTATTCTGATAGCTGTTAAAGTTTAAGTTGAGAGATTACTTCGCACTGACCTGTTGGTATTTAATTAATCATTTAATGAGCGCCATGGCGCGTTTTGATCTTAAATACTTTGTAACCTGAGTTGATATCAATTAAAGACTTAGTGAGTGCTGTGGAGCATGCTCCTTAATTACAATTTTAATTCGAAGGTTGTTAATAGTTTGCTAAGTGCCAGGCGCAATTTTTCTGAGATTGCAAATATTATTCAAATAGTTTTGAAAAGATAAGTTGTTTTTGACAGATAGTTCAGTAAGCGCTAGCTACATGCTTTCTTAAATCTAAAGTTTACTGAAATTCTTACTGACATCTGTTTTACAGTGTGTCGTGACATATTTTTCTGAGATAAAAATGTTTACTGTGCAATCAGAATTTCATTCATGTATTTCATCCAGGAAGAAATTTGCTTTTTTTGTGTCCATGTACTCACTGGTTAAACTGGTACAAATAAATTGTCATCATGCAAACTGTGAATGATGATGCTGTTGCTGGGTTAACCCTCCCACTCCACAGCATTGTTTGCTGAGCTGTCACAATGACAGTCATTCCATTTAGGAATTGTGAAGCATAGCTAGGTTGACTACTCCATGATATATGGAATCGTTTCTATAAGTCTTTCTCGCATTCACAGTCCCAGATTTGCACCTGGAGACCAAAAGTGGCACTAATTTTTTTTTTACCGACATAAGTCAGTTCCAAGTAAACGCATTAGAATAACTAGCAAGTTTGACTGCTCCACCATAATTACAGTCCACACTGCACCTCAACGAGCAACTGCACTTTAGTTATAACCATCTGGTATTTTCCACTCAATATTTCCACAGCGTCAGCCAAGGAAACATGAACTTCACAAATGTAAGGTATATAATAACACAAAGGAAATTTGTAGAACTTACTATAGTAATAATGTGCTATAATTAAATTATTTGAATATTTTGGAATTTACTATTAGTGACCGAGTAACTTCGCTCGCACGTATAGGCTTTTAAATTTTATCTACACTACTGGCAATTAAAATTGCTACACAAAAGAAGAAATGCAAATGACAAACAGGTATCCATTGGACAAATATATTATACTAGAACTGACATGTGATTACATTTTCATGCAATTTGGGAGCATAGATCCTGAGAAACCAGTACTCAGAAAAACCACCTCTGGCCATAGTAACGGCCTTTATACGCCTGGGCATTGAGTCAAACAGAGCTTGGATGGCGTGTACAGGGACAGCTGCCCATGGAGCTTCAACACGATACCACAGTTCATCGAGAGCTGTGACTGGTGTATTTTGACGAGCCAGTTGCTCGGCCACCACTGACCAGCCGTTTTCAATTGGCGAGAGATCTGGAGAATGTGCTGGCCAGGGCAGCACTCGAACATTTTCTGTATCCAGAAAGGCCCATACAGGAACTGCAACATGCGGTCGTGTATTATCCTGCTGAAATGTAGGATTTCGCAGGAATCGAATGGAGGGTAGAGCCACGAGTCGTAACACATCTTAAATGTAGCGTCCACTGTTCAATGTGCCGTCAATGCGAACAAGAGGTGACAGAGACGTGCAACCAATTGCACCCCATACTATCACGCCGGGTGATCCGCCAGTATGACGATGACGAATACACGCTTCCAATGTGCGTTCACCGCGATGTCGTCAAACACGGATGCGACCATCACGATGCTGTAAACAGAACCTGGATTCATCCGAAAAATTGACGTTTTGCCATTCGTGTACCCAGGTTCGTCGGTGAGTACACCATCGCAGGCGATCCTGTCTGTGATGCAACGTCAAGGGTAACCGCAGTCATGGTCACCGAGCTGATAGTCCATGCTGCTACAAACGTCCCCCAACTGTTCGTGCAGATGGTTGTTGTCTTGCGAATGCCGCCATCTGTTGATTCAGGGATCGAGACGTTGCTGCACGATCCGTTACAGCCTTGGAGATAAGATGCCTCTCATTTTGACTGCTAGTGATACGAAGCCGTTGGGATCCAGCACGGCGTTCCGTATCACCCTCTTGAACCCACCGAATCCATATTCTGGTAACAGACATTAGATCTCGACCACCGTGAACAGCAATGTCGCAAAACGATAAACCGCAATCAAGATGGGCTACAATCCGACCTTTATCAATGTCGAAAACGTGATGGTACGCATTTCTCCTCATTACAAGAGGCATCACAAGAACGTTTCACCAGGCAACGCCACTCAACTGCTGTTTGTGTACGGGAAATCGGTTGGAAACTTTCCTCATGTCAGCACGTTGTACGTGTCGCCAACGGCGCCAACCTTGTGTGAATGCTCTGAAAAGCTAATCATTAGCATATCACAGCATCTCCTTCCTGTCGGTTAAATTTCGCGTCTGTAGCACGCCATCTTCGTGGTGGAGCAATTTTAATGGACAGTAGTGTAATTTTTGTCTCTGAAATTTAGGATCTATTTACGTGAATAACAATGCGTGATACAAATTCACCGAGTTGACGATTACAGTTGTTATTAATTTTGTTTTTACTCGTAACTTGAGTTCGAAATAAAATTCGGAAGATTGCAGCCTCTAGTGTAGACGTCGATCTACTCTCGAAACAGTTATTGTAACCCACTAAACATTCGTAATAATATTTTAAGATACAATGATTCTGTACGTACAAGAAGAACAATTTTTGTGAATAAAATACCCCAGAATATGTCCTATTTATTCGATGCAATACATAATTTACAATATAGCGTTTCTATAATAGTGCACTCTTTCTTCATCTGATGTTTGAACTTCATATAAGTTGGTCTGTGTTAATGAAAGGTAATTTATACATTTTGAAATAAACTCTACTCAACAACTGTTACATTCAAGCACCTTAATTCGATCCTTACACTACTTTTCATGTTCGTTATGTCATTATTGCTATGTCTCTCATTAAATACTGAACAATAACTGATAGACATGTGCATGGACCCTTTTCTCAAATTGTTAGAGGAGTATTTTGAGTGCACGCTAAGGGGAATGTTACATTCACATTTGACGAAGTGCAATTACGTTGCTTATTGCTAAAGTATTGTCTTTCTATTTCTTTGTGGGACCATATTTTTAATGTGTAAAGAAATTACTATCCAGTAGGGCTGACATATTAATATGTTAGGTTGATTTCATGAAACGAGGGTTGTGCATAACAGTACTGAATTGGTAAGTGTGTACTGGTATAATTTATCTAATACTGTTATGCTATTTGCCTCGTTTGTTCTATATTTGAGCCAGAGTCAGTACCTTGGTAGGATGAAAGTGAAGCTTATGTGCAGCGATCTTAACGCTCAGCGGCTTACACTGACTGAGAATATGACGAGTGTAACAAGGTCAAGGTCACTCCTGACGAGGCAGTGCATCTTTTGTCTTCCATTCCAATGATTCATTCGAGTTGCGTGAGACATGGTGGGTTGGGTCAAAGGAATTAATAATTGTGATTAAGGCCTCGATATGGACTCAGTTTCACTGATGCTTGATTATGTTTCATTACGGATTCTCCAAAGAACGTGGTGTTTTGTTGGTCCCATTTCTCTATGGAACAAAGCAAGTAGTAGTCCGAAATTAACACTACTATGATTTTTGTAGCGGTAGGTTTTTAGAGCTGCAGAAAACCGTATTTGACGTCCATCTGCAGACAGTGACAAAATATGGTATGCACTCGCCTACGTCAGCTACTAATCGTGACCCATCTTGTACCTCATTTAGCATTTGAAACTGTTTGTTAATCTTCTGTATTCTTCTTAGGAACCCAGCTCCTCTGTCGTCTCTTGCAACACTGTGTCCCCTCTAAAAACATTCCAGTTATCGTTCCTGAGCTTTACACTTACACTTAAATGTAATAACTTATTACGAGCTTCAAGAATTACAAATTGGTGCAATTTATATCTTTATCTAAGTAGATCATTTCAGCCTTGCTATTAATAAGTACCGATTGCGTGGAAGTTTAATGTAGTGAAAAAAGTGCAGCAGTTTTGATTTATCTCCTATGGTTTCCACCGATGGGATTGTACATGCTGGTTTTGAGTGAAGGTAGCGACTCTATACCTGGATATACTGCACAACAGACTTGATAACATCCATTTTTGTACCCCTTGGCTGTGTTGTGCAATACTAAGCAAGGGAAGATTTTGAAGAAATAAGGTCTTATTATTTACAACACTACACGCTTTTAATAACTATGTGAGATTCTGATAAAAATTCATATAATAGGCATGTACTCTACAAGATCGTAATCATAGCAACACTGCTATAGAATTTTACTGCAGAACAACCCATGTTCACAATACTGTAATTATATTCAACTCACTGTTGTTTTTATTTTCTTTTTTCGAACACTGTCCAGAAAGTTAACAAAATCACGGTGCAAGTTGTAACGAATGACAAGGAGGCCACCAACATCCGCGTATCCAAAGGAACGACGCAGTAAAATTGATGAGCGGCAGTCTGATAGCGGGCGAGTCGGCAGAAGTGGAACAGCTCTACCGTTTCTGAGCTGCGGAGAGTCGAACCCAGGACTAGCCGGCACAGGTCAGGAGCTGTCTGCGCCGCCTCCCTGGACAGCGCGTGCGAAGCCGCTGACACCATTAACACCTGTGACGACTGCCACGATATAAGCAATATATGCCACACCACTAGGTGTTTCTGGTGCTGTAATAAAACAGCGGCAACTGCATTCCAAGATATACTGCACAGCGCCGTCACCATGAATAAAACTAAGAGTATCTGGTGGGCCGAAAAGACCTCCTGGGACAGGTTGCACAGTGCAGCTTCCGGTAGCGGTCCGCAAGAGGTCGCCGCTGGCATCTCCCTTGCGCTGTTGCTCTCAGACACTGGTTGAGTTGGCGTAAGTCACTCCGCACAGGAAGAACAAGGCCCACATACCTGGCAACAGCGGTAACTGCAATACAACATGAGAGCAGTGTTATCATGTAAGTCCATTTCATTTCGATAGTCAGAAATTTCAACGTCACAGCAGCTACACGTAGCGCGAGAGAGCCTGCACACACCACTTTGCAGGAGATCCTCACTGCCGCACTGGAGAAATGGCGTGACTCCAGGATACCACTGTCCCGATAAGACAAAAGACTGAGGATTCTCTGGTACTTCTGGACGTTTCGAAACAAGTCTGAAGCGACCGCTGTCACCGTGGTGGCATAAAATGTCATCATGTAGGCAACCAACCACACAAAGATGATGGAATCCTTTTATCTGGCGTTCATAGCTTGCAACCAGCTTACCATGTGTTCTGTTATTGCCACGTTAATGACGAGAACAACAGCTACGTACAGCGTACCAGCACGTGTCCTCCGTAGCTCACACTTCTCAGTGTCCACTGTGAACGGCGTCAACCCGAAAATCGTGCAGGTGGCGTGGTACGGTGCTACTGACCTTAAGAGGTCTCTTCTATTCGCCATTTCTACATCGGCTAGAACTCCAGCATACCTTCGTTACCTGTGCTGAACGAAAAAATTTCCCCACTTATTGTAAGCAAGACGCTTGCATTAGAAAGAGAATTAATCCGAAAACATCAACATGTGACTGACTAAGAGAGTACACTCAGCCTTAAGATAGCACTTCAGCGACAATGAGTTTTCCTTGACTCATGGAGTAAGCATAGGCATGATCAAACAGCGCCTTCATAGTCTCTATTTTTCGACATCTGAAATCGATACAAAGATGCAACAATTATAACAAAACCGAACTTAACCATCCAGTACAGTTGCCGCACCTCTGCAAACCGAAAATAGTGAAAAATGAGAACTAGAATCAGTCATAATTCCTTGAGTATGATGTGTGGGTAAATTTTGGGAGTTTGATCGTATAAGTTCTTATGTTCATTTAAGAAAGTGAGCTATCTGACCATGCCGTAATACATTTATTAATTACTACGAGTATTATTATTGTTGCGAAAAGCCATCTATAAACTTCATTGCAAAATTTACTGTTACGAATATCTGCAAGAAGTCGTGCTTACATCTCAGACAGAGCCCAAAATATTGAAACATCTGAGTAAAGTAACAAAATAAATGAAAATAAATAAGGCAGTAAACAAGAAAAGTTAAGAGGAAATGTTGGATCGTAATCCGGACCGTTACAGACGGCGCACTAAATCACCTGCAGAGGGAAGTGATGGTTGCCACTTGAAGGAGTAATGTCGACAGTCATGTAGTTAAGCCAAGCAAATCTAAATCATCTGGCAGAATGGAAATTCATATTTCGTTTCACCCATACACGAGTTTAGTAACTCAGATTTTATCGGAAATTTTTTTGCCAATATGGGATGACAGTAAACTGAGTTTTTCCGTTATCATGTTTGCTTGTTAAAGTAATGCTGTCTTTTATTTTATTTTACTTCCATTTAGGTATAACTTTTTAATATAAATTTTGTCGTGTAATGTGGGATAGTAACAATCGTTTTCTGCTATTTTTGCTATGTGAGATAGACGTAAAAATTTATTTTACTATGGTGTTCATGCTCGATTGTAAATGCATTTTTGTGTGAATTCAAACAGTGGAATAACAATATGGGAAGAACAGATTGCTACTCACCATATAGAGGAGGCACTAAGCTTCATACAAGCACAATGAAAAACCAGTCTAAATACTGAGCTTTCAGACAAAGTCCTCCTTCCAAAATAGAAATCACACACGTATTCAGCCAAACACAACTCCCGCTGACATGGCCATTGTCTCAGGGCACTGAGGAAATAAGACAGGGGAACGACTAATTAATTCCTTTACATAAAATTCACTAGTAATGGGTAACACATTATTTGAACACCACAAAAGGAGACGGTATACATGGATAACTATTTTGAGTAGGGAAAGATATCATTTGGGCAGAGGTTTAGGAACTGTTTGAAGAATGCCAAAGCTTATCCAGGAGCGGATATAAATCCAGACCACAACCTAGTAGTGGGAGAAATACAAATGAAGTTGAAAAAAGTCTGGAGAGGTAAAGGAAAAGAAAGACTAAGAAAGACTAAACATGAAAAGACACAAAGAGGTAGGGAAGGGATCAGATTTGGAAAACAGACCCATGGAAAAAGGTGAAAAAGGTAGTGTTGATGAAAGTGTTAATGACAAATGGAAAAAAATGAGGGAAGGACTCATAGACTCTGCCAAAGAAGTACCAGGAATTAGACTATCCCAAAGTACCAGGAAAGAATGGATAACAGAAAACATGTTAAAAAAGATGGAAGAGCGGAGAAAGTGCAAAAATGTAGAAACTGAAGAAGGCAAAAAGAGGTACAGGAAACTGAATAATGAATTAAGAAGAGAAACTGAAGTAGCAAGGGGAAAACGTATGAAACAGAAATAGAGAAAATGGAGAAAGAGGGAAAGTATGAAATGATGTATAGACTGGTTAGTGAGATAGTTTTTGAACGTAAAAGAAAGAGGAATAACATGGAAACTAAAAGAGCAGAATTTACTCTAGCAGAAAAACCACAGGAGCTTTTGAACAGACGGCAAGAATATACTGAATGTTTATATAAGTGGGATGAAAAACGAAGCGAAATTAATGTTGAAGAGGAGCCATATGTGCCGGAAGATGGAAAGGGATTCACCATCTTGGAAGCAGCAGTAGTAAAGGCGCTGAAGGAGATGAATAGGAAGGCATGTGGAATTGACGATATGCCAGAAGGTCGGGTGAAGAGTCTGGGAAACAATGCAACAAAAGAAATAGTCTACCTCTGTAATGAGATATTTGACAGAGGTGAATGGCCTGAACACTTCCTGGAAACAGCTTTGATATCAACAGAGAAAAAGAGAAACACTAAAAAATGTGAAGAGCATAGTTCCATCAGTCTAATTTCTCATGCAGCTGAAGTGTTGCTGAGAGCGTCGAATAGAAGGCTATATGGCAAGCTGGATAGAGGGATTGCAGAGGAGCAGTTCAGATTAAGAAGAGGAAAAGGAACAAGAGATGCTATTGAGCTGTTAAGAACTATAGGGGAAAGATATATGGAAAAAGGTAGAGAAATCTTTGCTGTTTGTACACAAATGGTAGTTGAAATCATTTCTAGGTTTGGCCTCGTTTCTTATAAAATTTGTACCCAACCATCTACTGGGTAACGATCATTTATTAAATTTGTTTCGGAAAAATTCTCCTTGGTACAGGTCAATAAATGGTGCGGAAGTATATAAACAGATCAAAAATGTTTTGGCTACCCTTGTATTTTGTACCACCCTAATATAACTGAAGGCCTTTGTTTATTCACTGATGCAACTTTAGCTGCATTAGGCGCATCTTTATTCCAGGTAATAGGGGATGAAAAAGAAATTAGAGTAATTGAATTTCTGAGTCAAGTTGTATCATCCAGCGAACGTAGTTATACCGTAACAGAGCTGGAGGTGTTGACTGTAAAATGGGCATTAGGAAAGTGCAGTTATTTCATTTATAGAAAACACATTAAAGTACATACACACCACCAGTCAGTATGCTCTCCATTGACCTGTAAATTACTTCATGTTAGACTTGTAAGATGGGCGTCAGTGCTTCAGAGTTATGATACAGAAATAATACACATTAGCGGAAAAGATAATGTAATGGCTGAACCTCTATCTTGACTGCCACAAGGCCTAAATGGTTTAAATGATATTGTTGAATAATCATCTGCTTACAGAACACTGATAGTTAAGAATTCTCCATTCAGAAGTCAATATTTGTCTATGTGTAAAATTCTAGGGCTGTTACAAACGGGAGACACGTACCAGAAACAAATAAGAGATCGAATTTCAAATGAAGGGAGAACTGTTCTGTTAAATATAAGTTGTGTGATGATATCTTATTTTATAAGAGGAACAACAACTTTAGGATATGGAAGGCACGTATTCCTGAAAATTACTTATTGCACATAATATTATCTGATAATGCTTCATATTTCATTAGAAATAAATGGAAACATTGTATGACAGGGAATAAGATGAAACACATGTTAATAAGTTGCCTCCATCCAGAATCCAGCCGAGTTGAGAGAGTGTTTGGAGTTCAATCGATTTATTAGATCATATGCTCCCTGGCAACAATATAAGAGGATACACCATGTACCTGTATGCGAAAATGTACTGGATAACCTACCGCATTTATCTACCAATCATACACCTGTGGAACTGATGCTTAACGAACTTGAAAAGTATGAGTGGATTAATTCCATACCTGTAGTTTCTGAAGTGGCAAGACGCAAAGCAGACACTATCCAACTTGTCCTAGAGAAGTTAAAATTTGCTGCTCTAAAAAGGAAGGCAAAATATAATACTGAAATGGGTAACATTTAGTATATAGTATTGGGATAAGACATTGTTAAAAAACGACCTGAAGTCATCTCTAATGAAGATACAGAATAAGAAGTGGCAAGAAGTTTATTCTGGACCTTACATAATAAGTAATACACCACATGAAGCTATTTATTACAACACATTTAGTATATAGTATTGGGATAAGACATTGTTAAAAAACGACCTGAAGTCATCTCTAATGAAGATACAGAATAAGAAGTGGCAAGAAGTTTATTCTGGACCTTACATAATAAGTAATACACCACATGAAGCTATTTATTACAACACCCTGAAACTAGAAAGGTGAAGGGTTTATATCATTATAGGGACCTGAAAAAGTCCTATGAGTGATGCCTTTATTCAATAATAATATAGTAGATTTTTGTGTGAATATCTTTATGTGGGGGGGGGCTTAATTTTTAGTGTATAATAAATATCTAAGTCTGTCTTCTTTTAATGTGTTTTCTTAGAAGTAAGTTTTGTTCTGTTAGATGTTAGGTAATGTTTCAATGTTGTCATGTTCCACTGTGAGTTAAAGTTATAGTCTGGCAAGTTGCTATTCTCGCAGTTGAATAACTGGATTCGTAATATTTAAGTAAAGGGCTGCAATACACTGTTTAAAGTTAATTTTTTAAATTTTCTGATGGTTTATCTAAAATTCTTCTTTAAATGAGTTATTTTGTTGAAACGTGAGGATTTCAACTATTGGGTCCATATTCTCGCAACTAAAGATCTTTCTTACCAATTCATAACGGAAATGCTGCAATATGTAGGTTTTAAATCGTAATACATTTCCAGGGGCGGATGTAGACTCTGACCACAATCTATTGGTTATGAACTGTAGATTAAACCTGAAGAAACTGCAAAAAGGTGGGAATGTAAGGAGATGGGATCTAGATAAACTGACTAAACCAGGAGTTGTACAGAGTTTCAGGGAGAGCATAAGGGAACAAGTGACTAGAATGGTGGAAAGAAATACAGTAGAAAGCAGAGGATAAAGTAGGTAAAAAGACGAGGGCTACTAGAAATCTTTGGGTAACAGAAGAAATATTGAACTCAATTGATGAAAGGAGAAAATATAGAAATGCATTAAATGAAGCAGGCAAAAAGGAATACAAACGTCTCAAAAACAAGATCGACAGGAAGTGCAAAATGGCTAAGCAGGGATGGCTAGAGGACAAATGTAAGGATGTAGAGGCTTATCTCACTAGGGGTAAGATAGTTACTGCTTACAGGAAAGTTAAAGAGGCCTTTGGAGAAAAGTAAACCACTTGTATGAATATCAAGAGCTCAGATGGAAACCCAGATCTAAGCAAAGAAGGGGAAGCAGAAAGGTGTATGGAGTATATAGAGGATCTATACAGGGGCGAGGTACTTGAGGACAATATTATGGAACTGGGAGAGGATGTAGGTGAAGATGAAATGGGAGATATGATACTGCGTGAAGAGTTTGACAGAGCACTGAAAGACCTTAGTCGAAACAAGGCCCCCGGAGTAGACACCATTCCACTAGAACTACTGACAGCCTTGGGAGAGCCGGTCCTGACAAAAATCTTTCATCTGGTGAGCAAGATATATGATACAGGCGAAATACCCTCAGACTTCAAGAATAGAATAATTCCAATCCCAAACAAAGCAGGTGTTGACAGATGCGAAAATTACCGAACTGTCAGTTTAATTCTTTAAAGACGAATGGAAAAACTGATAGAAACCGACCTCAGGGAAGATCAGTTTGGATTCCGTAGAAATGTTGGAACACGTGAGGCAATAGTGACCCTACGACTTATCTTAGAAGTTAGATTAAGGAAAGGCAAACTTACGTTTCTAGCATTTGTAGACGTAGAGAAAGCTTTTGACAATGTTGATTGGAATACTCTCTTTCAAATTCCTCAGGTGGTAGGGGTAAAATACAGGGAGCGAAAGGCTATTTACAATTTGTGCAGAAACCAGATGGCAGTTATAAGAGTCGAGGGGCATGAAACGGAAGCAGTGGTTGGGAAGGGAGTGCGACAGGGTTGTAGCCTCATCCCGGTGTTATTCAATCTGTGTAGTGAGCAAGCAGTGAAGGAAACAAAAGAAAAATTTGGAATAGGTGTTAAAATGCATGGAGAAGAAATAAAAACTTTGAGGTTCGCCGATGACATTGTAATTCTGTCAGAGACATCAAAGGACTTGGAAGAGCAGTTGAACGGAATGGATAGTGTCTTGAAAGGAGGAAATAAGATGAACATGAACAAAATCAAAACGAGAACAATGGAATGTAGTCGAATTAAGTCGGGTGATGCTGAGGAAATTAGTTTAGGAAATGAGACACTTAAAGTTGTAAAGGAGTTTTGCTATTTTGGGACCAAAATAACTGATGATGGTCGAAGTAGAGAGGATATAAAATGTAGACTGGCAATGGCAAGGAAAGCGTTTCTGAATAAGAGAAATTTGTTAACATCAAGTATAGGTTTAAGTGTCAGGAAATTGTTTCTGAAAGTATTTCTATGGAGTGTAGCCATGTATGGAAGTGAAACGTGGACGATAAATAGTTTGGACAAGAAGAGAATAGAACCTTTCGAAATGTGGTGCTACAGAATAATGCTGAAGATTAGATGGGTAGATCACATAACTAATGACGAGCTATTGAATAGGATTGGGGAGAAGAATAGTTTGTGGCACAACTTGGCTAGAAGAAGTGATCGGTTGGTAGGACATGTTCTGAGGCATCAAGGGATCACCAGTTTAGTATTGGAGGGCAGCGTGGAGGGTAAAAATCGTAGAGGGAGACCAAGAGATGAATACACTAAGCAGATTCAGAAGGATGTAGGTTGCAGTAGTTACTGGGAGATGAAGAAGCTTGCACGGGATAGAGTAGCATGGAGAGCTGCATAAGACCAGTCTCAGGACTAAAGACCACAACAACAACAACGTGCAGAATTAAACGAGATTTATTAAACAGTTGCAGTTAGTCATCATTTATTCCAGGGTACTCTAACTAACTGAAAACCTCAGCTGCCGACAGGTGTTGTTGATATACCTCGATGTGGACAGATGAAAATGTGTGCCCCGACCGGGACTCGAACCCGGGATCTCCTGCATACATGGCAGATGCTCTATCCATCTGGGCCTCCGAGGACACAGATGAATAGCGCGACTGCAGGGACTTATCCCTTGCACGCTTCCCGTGAAACTCACATTCCCAACTGTCCACAATTCTACATATGTAATGTACCTTATGGACATTTGCCCACCCACTCATTACTCGCGCACGCTTTGGCGATTCCCGTAAGAGTTTGGGCAACCTGTGCGCATTCGCACAGACGAAGGTCAATGGCTGGTTAGCCTTTAACTATATCAAGATAACGAGTCACAGCTGGGTGTTCAGATCGTGGATATCCACCCACCGATCATAGGTCGCATAAAGGAGGAGGAAGGCACCCTAAATTGACTATCAATTGTCATCACATGAGGTACCGCAAGGCATTTGTAGAATAGGGTGCATTGTATATAGAAATTATAAATAAAGTAGAATAGAATGTAAACACATAAAATTTACTCTAGAAACTAGAATGAGGTAAAGTTAGTAGCAACAATTTTAAAGTCGGGGCTAAATGAATGTTGATTTGAACCAGAAGGTATGACGCAAAGTTCATGAGTAATCCCGAAATAAAACTTTACAACTAAGACACAACCCAAACATCTGACCTTTTCTTGTGCTGCCAACATGATTTTGGCTGATGGCATTGTTATATAGTTTAAACAAGATATAGTACGTAGGGAGTTGAGGTGAAAACAATAAGTCAAAGGCAGAATGAACTGAAAGTACCTGCTACATGATGAAATCTTTGTTGTAAGTCAGTACATACAGGTATCCTCAGTGTTTCGTTTAGCAACTCGAGAATATGATTTAATGATCTACTGATTAGCGTGACGTTAAGTCATCAGTTGTTTGTTGGGCGAGTCAGTGTAACTGAGTTACCATTATTGTATTGCTCAATGTCAATTTATATCGAGGTTTTAACCGGGCTTGTCGTAGGGCCACTAGATGTGTGCGTAGCATGGCTGGAATTTTCGGCGTCCCAATTCCAGAGTGTCAGATGAGGGTCAGCATTACGCCAGAGATGGATGGTCTGCTGCAAATTATTTTTGAGCACTTGAACAAATACATCACCTTACACTCAGAACATTCCGTAGATAACTTGCCCCCCATCAATTTCTTCGAACCAGTCTTTAGAGGCTCCTGTGTCACAGCATAAAGGATGTCTTGTGAATGAATTGAGCATTCTGATTGGCTCTTACTGAATTTATCTGCCAAATTATTGATGCTGCTGGAGTACAGATCGCCATATTGCACTGACAGTTAAATCGAACTTCCTTCAGGCAAGCAAACCAAGCTCAGGGAGTTGCGCACCTGCTTGCATTTCTTCGTGTTGAAGGTCATGACTGACTCTTCGAAGTTGTCCACAGTCAAGAGGATCCCCCTCTTCTGCTCGAGGTTGTGGGACCTCAAGATTTACTTCTCTTCTACTATGTAATCATACTCCAATGTTATTCGGTCATCGTGTTTCACCACAAAGAAGGGGATTCCATTGTTCTTGAGAAATCTAACGTTGTGCTCCTTCATTTGTTTGAATTTTTCACAGGAATAATCGTATTTCCATGCATTTTCCGTTCAGTTCCTCGCTGGTAGAGAGTTGGTCGCAGGTCTATCACCTGCCGTATTTTTTGCTGAATTTACAGAGTTCGAATAATTGCATTTTTGGCTAAGTTGGTCGCTGTCAGCCGTTTGATCGCGCCACCGGTCGCTTTCAAGTTTTGTTCTGACTTTGCAGCAGTCAAATAATTGACATTTGCGCCATCAGGGAAGGTGCTGTCTTCTAGCGAGTTCAATTCAGTCTTCAATTCTCTGATGTTTGAGTTGCTTTCACCCAAACTGAAGAAGAAGACTCTTGGCCTGGAATGTTGTACAAAAACTCAAGGATGTCGTTCGTGATGAGGACATTCTTCTCCTCATACAGAGGCACACACATGTCAGCAAACCATTTGCCCACGTTCAAGCCGTAGCTCTTCTCTCGGATGAAGTCAAAGATGGAGAGCATCAGCCAATGACTTTCGTCGCTAGCGGTGCTCGAATGTTCTTCAGTTGCAGTGAAAGTGTTGATTGAGTCTTGCTTACATCTTACTCAGTTGCAGCGACAGTGGCTTTAGAGTCTTTAGTCGCAGCGATGCTTACATCTTGTTGAGTCACAGAATCAGTGTTGTAGACATTTTATACAAATATTTTTCACTTGACGCACGAAAAGGCACAGAATTGTGATGTTGGTTCATTCACGCAAGGACGCATGTGCGCCCCAGGGGATGGTCTGTCTTGCAGGTGCATTCAGTTCTTGCGAAATTCCAGAGGACAAATTCTTGAACCCTGTAATACAGTTCAAAAACGTTCATCATTCTTGTGCCACGAGGTGGAATCTCTTGAGTTGGTTCATTCACGCAAGAATGCATCCACTCCCTCTCAAGGTTGCATTCTCTTGAAGACAGCGCATGCAGCCGCGTTCAGTTCTTGCAAAATTCCAGACGTGGGAATTTTACACGCCTGTAATTCAGTACAAAACGTTAGAGCATCACATTCAAGGTCACTGAAGATGCGACGAGAGTCTCTTGCGTTGGTTCGTTCACGCGTGCATTCATATGCGACCTGTGGAGGATGGTCTAGCAACGACATTATAAATTCCTGAAGGTAAATTTTTACTGCCTGCGATTCAGTCCAAAAACGAGAACATCGGCCATGCTCTAGACGCCCATTCGAAGGGCGATGTGATGAGAGGCTCTTGCGTTGGTTCTTTCATGCAGGCATTCACATCCTAAGAGTGGATCGTCTTGCAAGGATGCATTCTCTTGAAGAAAATTGGTGCGATCCCGTCCAATTCTTGCAAAATTCCAGGCGGGAAATATTTCGCGACTGAATTCCTGTACAAAAATGTCAGAGCATCTTTCATGGTCAAGACAGTCACTCAAGGGATGATGAGTCGAGTCACCATCGATGCCCGAGACGCTCACCTGAAGGATGATGAGATAAGAATCTCTTGCGTCGGCTCGTTCACACAAGAATGCATGCGCGCTCTAAGAAGATGATCATGTCTCGCAAGGACGCATTCTCTTGAAGTCAATGCGCGATCATAGCCAATTCCCGCGAAATTCTAGGCGGTATATATTTACTGTCGAGAATTATGCACAAATACACTCAAGAATCGTCTGCGTATGAGACCAGTCACTGAAGGGAAGATAAGATGAGAATCTGTTGCATTGGTTCGTTCACGCAAAAGTTCATTCATTGCCTACACAGCATCATCGCATGCGAGAAACGACATGAATCTTCTTCTTTTACCGAGGAATAATATTATTCCTGCGCAAGTGTGCTCACTTGAATTCACTTCAGCCGGCCGCTGGTGGCCGAGCAGTTCTGGCGCTACAGTCTGGAACCGCGCGACCGCTACGGTCGCAGGTTCGAATCCTGCCTCGGGCATGGATGTGTGTGTTGTCCTTAGGTTAGTTAGGTTTAAGTAGTTCTAAGTTCTACGGGACTTATGACCTCAGCAGTTGAGTCCCATAGTGCTCAGAGCCATTTGAACCATTTGAATTCACTTCATAGGTGAAGACAGAAGTGGGTCACTCACTAAAGTTTACTCATTGAGGCATGTGCACTAAGGTGCGTTAAGGAATGATCGCTTGCATTCGCCTCATCTTTGAAGAGGTTCTTCCACTAATCCTTGCTCTCTGAGGGGAATTACTTTCTCCGTGAATGTTGCACATTCACTAACTTCATCGCTGAAGCCAGAGTCTGAGGTACAGTCACCGGCGTAATGTGGCACATTCACGCCACCGGCTCCACCTGCTTGAGTTCACTTCATCTTCGAAGACAGAGACCTACCGTGCATTCGCTATCACCACGCTTCATCTTCAAAGAAAGAGAGAAGAAGTTTGCCAACTGAAGCTAGCTACAAGAGCTCGCACTAAGGTGCCCTCACTGGCGTACGTTCACTGGTGTGTGTTCACCTATGTTGTCCATTGTATGTCGTTCATTCAAATTATATTTCCTTCGATTTTTCATTTACCTATGTTGTCTATTGTTTTTTGTCCATTCAACTTCTATTAACTTCGATTTTTCATTCACTTACATTCATTGACCTGTGTTGTGCATCGTTCGATGTGCATTGTATGCTATGCATTGTTTGTTGTCCATTCAATTTCTATTTACTTCGACTTTTCATTCACTTACATTCATTCACCTATGTTGTCCATTGTTTGTTATCTATTCCATGTTGTCCATTGTTTGTTGTCCAATCAATTTATATTTACTTCGATTTTTCGTTGACTTACATTCATTCATCTATGTTGTTCATTGTTTGTTGTTCATTCTGTGTTGTCCATTGCTTGTTGTCTTCAGTTTTTCATCAGTATACAGATAACTACATTGAAGCTGTGTGCAACTTTTAATTATAAAGTTTTCGAATGATACACTTATGCATGTGGTAATGTATGGTAAAAAGGATTTGACATATGATTAGCAACACAGAATTTTGATGGAAAATTTTTAATTTTTACTTCTTCGTGAGGCATCGGCCGCCGCTGGCCGCAGTATGTGCGAGAAATTGCGTAAGTTTTGCCCGTATGAGATCGCTAGAGGAAACAGCAGGCTGTTATAGAGCAGCTGGCGCGACCTTCAGAAAACTAGCCATTCCTCCTTATCTCTGTCTCCCTCGGTATCAGCTACACTTGTCATGCAGCAGTTAAGCAAGGTCTCAGTAGATGCCTCTGGATGCAGGACAAAGCCTGCTTCAGCTGGAGCTTCACTGCAGAAAATTAATATTACGATTATTTTGCTATTTCTGAATGAAGCTAACGCAATCTGAGACTGCTTCAGCAGTTGCTGAATTAAACAGTTTCCTATAGCTTCTAAGTGATTAAAATAGATTTTAATGGGAGTTATATAGCTCAAAACGTTTTGCTCTCGTGCCAAATTTGTCACTCAAATACCAACAATATATACAAACTTCGAGCCTCTTTTACTCTGTTAAACGTTGTAACCGAGTACGCAGTCTGCTTTCCGCAGCGCTGCGGCGAGGACGTCTTGTTTACGTCCCGTCCGCGCGGTCGCGAGTGCCCGTAGTTGTTTACTACTGCGTTGTCGCTAGTTTAGAGTCCATCATTACCGACGCAACATGGCACATTCATACAGACAAACCGCCATCAAGATCAGTTTTCAACCCGATCATGCACGACCGCGAGCTTTTGAAGTGGAACGTTTTCTACGTGACGACGTTAAAATTGACCCGCGAGACATAATTGGTATCCCTCTCTCTATCACGAGCAGTGTTGTCTACGTCAAGCTAGTAAGTGACGAGGTGTGCAACAGAATCGTGAGAGCACATGCGAACGATCTTAAATTCAAACATTCTGATGGCCATATTGGGGCGGTCTCTATCGATCACGCGGGGCTTGGCCTCCGTACGATACGCGTCTTCGAACTCCCTTTCGAAGTACCACCGGACGTAGTCACCGCGGCTTTCCGGCCCTACGGCAGAGTGATCAGCCATACGGCCGAAAAATGGACAACCTTTACAAGGTACCCCGTTCTTAACGGGGTACGACCGATTAAAATTGAACTGACCAAACATGTTCCGTCATATCTTGTCATCGGCGGATGTAGGGCCATCATCATGAATGACGGTCAGCCACGCACTTGCTCTGGTTGTGGCCAAGTAGGCCACGTCCGGTCGGATTGTCTCCGACGACGGCTTACTCAAATCCCGACAGGTGAATCTATGACTCCTTCTACGGTGACGACCATTCCTCTCAATTACGCCGAAGTTACACAGGCAGCAACCTTTTACGATGGTGACGACATTAGTCCGATAGCCGCCCCCGATGGCGAGAGCATAATGGCTTCTGCAATACAGGATCCGGCCTCTACAACGGCGCCCCCACCTGAAGATAATCACCGACCGACCTTGCAAGAAGGCGTGGATGCCAGGATGGACATTGACCCACGGGTTGTGCCGACAGCGGATTTTCTTCCAGACACCGGAGCAGCTGTAGAAATCCACCCACATTCAGATACTGAAACACACGTCCGTAAACAGCGTTCCCCGCGAAATCACAAGAGACGGCGGCGTGGTCCATCGGACGAGTGTTTGCAGCGATCGTCTGACATGGACTGTGGAAATTCCGACGACGGTACCGGCGGTACATGTTGTGGCGTAACAAGCTAGTTACGCCACACTGAGAAGGGAGCCGAAAGGCACGCGTACACACACGCCGACTGGCGTCAAGTCTGGAACAGGATACGTTATGACTGCTATAAAGAAAATACGTAGCTTGGGAATATACTTAACTTTATTCTTTGTTGGTTTACAACGTTCTTCTGGAGACATTTATACGATAACTGTCAACTAGGTAAGGCTAATGGCGCCTTGCTAGGTCGTAGCCATGGACTTAGCAGAAGGCTATTCTAACTGACTCTCGGCAAATGAGAGGAAGGCTTTGTCCGTATTGTCGCTAGCAATGTCGTCGTACAACTGGGGCGAGTGCTCGTCCGTAACTCGAGACCTGCCTTGTGGTGGCGCTCGGTCTGCAATCACACAGTGGCGACACGCGGGTCCGACATGTACTAAATGGACCGCGGCCGATTTAAGCTACCACCTAGCAAGTGTGGTGTCTGGCGGTGACACCACATTCCTCCCCCGCAAATCGGCGGACGGTCGTGTTCTAAGGCTTCCGCCCGCCGTAGGGAGGACCCCATGTTGACTTATGCGATGATTTGGGGAGCCTAACAACAGGCGAGGCTGTGCCACCCGCACCCGGCCATTCGGTCCGAGGGGAGCTAGGAAACGCCTGAAAACCTAGTCCAGGGTGCACGTCAACATGCGGTGTATGCGCCCGTAAAGAGACAGGAGGGGCCGAAGAGTCGACCTCCATCGCGTCGGGGTAGCCGACGCGCGAAGACGCCATGTGGTCCGGAGCGGGCAAGAGTTCCTTGGCGGAGGACAGCTGGTCACGGGAAGCGAGCGGCGGCGCGTGACCCTGGGAGGCGCTTGGCGGCTGCAGCGAAGCGTCGAATGCGGGCGGCGCCGGCGGGAGAACAGGCGGCGGCGGCGGCGGCTGCGGCGGCGCGTCGCCATGGGGCAAAATGGAAGGCATCGTCGGTAACACCTGGGGATGAGGCGAGCCAGTAGATGGGTCCCCAGGGCGCTGACCGGACGGCACCGTCGCTGAAAGCAGACGGGGAGCGGCAGAACCCGTGCGACGACAGCGGCGCAGCTGATTGAGATGCCGATGCACCTCACCAGAGGCCCCCAAAACCAAAAACATCGCGCGGCCGAGGCAGCGAAGAATGCGCCCTGCGAGCCAACGCCGTGAACCTCGATAGTTGCGATAAAATACAACGTCGCCTGGAGCAAAAGCAGGAGTCTGCCGCTGCATAGGAACCTGATGCGGCGGATGCAGAAAAGACATCAAGGTTCGATGAGGACGACCGTGGAGCAACTCAGCCGGCGAGCGACCATCTCGGGGCTGAGAGCGATACGATGACAAAAAGAGCAACAACGCGTCCTCCCGAGAATGCGACTCTTTCAACTTCAACATCTGTGACTTGAAAGTCCGGACCAATCGTTTAGCGGCACCGTTTGACTGAGGCGAAAACGGCGAGGATGTCAGATGTTGAATACCATTGGCCTTGCAGAATGACTGAAATTCTGCGGACATGAATTGTGGGCCATTGTCGGAAACAATAATCTGCGGAAGACCTTCAATGCAAAAGATAGGAGACAACGCTTGGATGGTGGCGGAGGACGTCATGGAAGACATCCGGACAACAAAAGGAAAATTACTGAAGGCATCGACCAGAACCAATCATCGAGCATTCCAGAATGGACCAGCAAAATCGATGTGCAAGCGTTGCCAAGGGGAAGTGGCTTTTGGCCATGCAACGACTTTCCGCGGCGGTGCGGATTGTTGTTCGGCACACGCCATGCAAGAAGAACACATATTCGTAATCGCAGCATCGATTCCGAACCAAGTACAGTGCTGACGAGCAAGTTGTTTCGTTCGAACTATACCCCAATGTCCTTGGTGAAGAAGCTGTAAGACAGAGGACTGTAACGAACGTGGGACCACGACTCTGGACTGATCATTATCAGAACGCAACAACAAAACACCACGTCGTACAAAAAGTCTCTCCCTATGAGCAAAAAATCTGCGAACCAACGGATCCTCGATCCGAGACTTTGACAAAGGCCATTGCGTAGCAACAAAACGCAAAACGGTAGCAAGGACAGGGTCACCAGCTGTGGCTGTAGCTACACGACGAAAATCAATCGGAAACGATTCGACCACTTCATCGGTTTCTAAATCAATGAACAGGCAAGCAAGTTCGGAAGAATCGAATGCTTTATCCTCAGCAACAGGCAAACGGGACAACGCATCGGCGTTTCCGTTCTTAGTAGTGGACCGATACAAGATATCGTAGCGGTACTGCGAGAGGAAAATAGACCAGCGAATGAATTTCTGCGCTGTACGCGGAGGTACAGGCTGGTTCGGATGAAAAAGCGATGTCAAAGGTTTGTGGTCTGTGATGATGGTAAAGTGACGACCATACAAGAAATCATGGAACTTAGTAACACCAAACACGAGAGCCAAAGCTTCTTTCTCTATCTGGGAATAATTTCTTTGCACAGACGAGAGCAATTTGGACGCAAAGGCAATAGGGCGGTCATGCGAGCCACCTTTGCGCGCAAGCACAGCACCGATCCCAAAATCCGATGCATCTACCATCAACAAATGCGGTTTTTGGGGATCGAATGGCGTAAGGCAAGTAGTTGAAAGCAACGCCGATTTCAACTGGCGAAAGGCGCGTTCGCATTCCGTCATCCAGACGAACAGAACACCGGTACGGCGCAAGCGATGAAGCGGAGCTGAAATGAAAGAGGCATTGCGCACATTCACTCACACCTTGTGATTCTAGATCGTTTAATGTTCTGGCGACCTCATCACGCTATGCGTGGGGAACATTGCGCGCTCGGAAAAATTTCGGTTGCGCGTTTACTTTCAGTTCCAAATGTGCTTCATAATTTTTAGCGCAACCTAAGCCCGGTGCAGAAATGTCTGCAAATTCTTCACACAGACGAGAAACACTGTCTGAAGGCACAGTTTGATTCACTGATAGGACCTGATTTACAATAGACATGTTAAACAACTGAAATAAATCTAAACCAAACAAGTTCACTGCAGTAGAAGAACGAAGAACGTAAAATGACACAAGTTTTGTTTGTCCCTTGTATGTTGCAAGAAGAGTGCACTGTCCTAATACAGGTATATTCTGTCCTGAATAACTATGTAACTTAACATTTGCGGCACGCAACGGAGGTGCGCCCAGTTGTTTGCACGTGTCGTGATTGAGCAATGAAACCGCAGCTCCGGTATCGAGCTGGAATGGTATGACCTTGTCATTAAAGTCCAAATCTACAAAAAGTGTATTGTCCTGCTGACGACAAGAGCGACTGTTTTGTGCAATTTGAACAGACACTGGTACAGAATCACTTGCTAATTGACGTGATTTCCGGCGACGTCGGAGCACACTTTTGTGGGACGAACACAGTCACAGTTAGAGAAAGGGCCACTGGACGAAGAGGAATTAATTACATGAATGTCCATGGGCGAAGGTCCACTTGTCTGAGTGACCTTGGTTCGATTCCAGCGCGAAGCAAAGGGCCGGGAATGATTAAGAGTGTCTGATCTGGCTTTTTCTGGCAAACACTTTGAACATGTCTTTTTCTATTGCAGAAAAAGCAATTAGCTTGGCGTGATGGGCAATGTTCACGCGAATGTCTAGTAGCACACCGCGGGCATGATTTCACTGCATGTGTGTGCTGGCGCGGCACACCTGGTTTAGAGCGCGGCGGCAGCTGCGTCGCAGTGCGCGAGGGCAGGTTACCGGGCCGCGCAGCGCGGCCAGCGGGCCGGTCAATGTTACACACGGCTGGCGAAGGTACAAAGGATTCCTGAGCACAGTCAAGTGTGTCTTGTCTATCCAATATGTCTATCACTTGTTGAAGGGAGGGATTAACTAGTTTCAAAATTGCTCCCGAATGCCAACATCAGAAACGTTCTGTGCTATTGCATCACACACCATTGTATCTGAATAAGAAAGGCCACAGTCACAGTCAAAGGCACAGTCCCTAGTAAGCCCTTGCAATGTTGCTACCCACTCCCTATTAGTTTGACCGGCCGTACGTTTTGTACGAAAGAAAGTATACCTTTCTGCAACTACATTAACTGTTTCTTTGAAATAGGCATCTAAAGCAGACAAAATTTCTTCGTAGGACAGAGTTGCTACGTCGCGTCGGGGAAACAATTTCACTATCACACGGTAGGTGGACACACCGACACAAGAAAGCAAAAATGGCTGCCGCTCATTACCTTGAATTCTGTAGGCGGCTAGATGAAATGCAAACTGGCGGGACCATTGCGTCCAAGTCTCGTGGGTTTGGTCAAACTGGCGAAACTGCGGTGCAACAGCATGTTGTGGCTGCGGTAGCGGTGAAGCGGCGGCTGCCGCATCGGTTTGAATGGCACGTTGACCCTGGATGAGCTGTCCAAGGGCATCCAATAGCGCCTGCGTCTGCTGATTCTGCAAGCGATAAAATTCGGACAGTACATCTGGAGATTGTGGCGAAGCCATGACACAAATAAATCAGAGCAAAGCAAGTAGAAAGATCACTTCTCTCGTCGCCAATCTGTTGTGGCGTAACAAGCTAGTTACGCCACACTGAGAAGGGAGCCGAAAGGCACGCGTACACACACGCCGACTGGCGTCAAGTCTGGAACAGGATACGTTATGACTGCTATAAAGAAAATACGTAGCTTTGGAATATACTTAACTTTGATCTTTGTTGGTTTACAACGTTCTTCTGGAGACGTTTATACGATAACTCTCAACTAGGTAAGGCTAATGGCGCCTTGCTAGGTCGTAGCCATATACTTAGCAGAAGGCTATTCTAACTGACTCTCGGCAAATGAGAGGAAGGCTTTGTCCGTATTGCCGCTAGCAATGTCGTCGTACAACTGGGGCGAGTGCTCGTCCGTATCTCGAGACCTGCCTTGTGGTGGCGCTCGGTCTGCGATCACACAGTGGCGACACGCGGGTCCGACATGTACTAAATGGACCGCGGCCGATTTAAGCTACCACCTAGCAAGTGTGGTGTCTGGCGATGACACCACAGTACAGAGGCCGCTGTAACTTCAAACTCAACAGATCGCCGTGGTGACGGCTTCAGCCCCTCCGACCCCACAGAACAGCAGGGTCACAAGCAGACAGCCGTTGCCGATTCCCAGCCAGCAGAGCCGATGGAGTCAGCGCCGAGTGCCGCAGCAGCCATAAACAGCCACCAACAGCCGATGGTATTTCATGGCGACTGGGCGGACGACTGTGAGGAACACTCCTTGCCCATCGTGTCGGACGACACGGGAGGAAATTTACCCCACCAGTGTTGATCCTTTCCCGCCGTCAGTTACAGTGACGAGACAGCCTTACAAGGGTATTGATGGCCAACACGGATGCTGTGGATATACCTAAAACTTATCGCGTTGCAACTATAAACATCAACACTATACGGACGCGTGCTAAGTTATCCTTGCTTCTGGATATGTTAAACTCTGCTTCCATCGACATAGCCCATCTCCAGGAAGTGTACGTCGACGACTTCCCAGGCATGTACGGTTACGATGCTTGCGCCTCTCCAGCTTCCCTAACAGGCAGCGGTGTCGCTGTACTTCTTCGGGAAGGGATAGTGGCGGACGATATCCTGTTTCTGCCTGGGGCAAGAGGAATGGCACTCACAGTACTGGGTGTCTGCCTTATCAATATCTACGCACCTTCCGGGGCGGACAAACGTCGCGAACGTTCACGATTCTATGCGGAAGACGTCGCCCCGCTCTTCCAAGGGCGCCACGACCATCTGGTGTTTGGAGGTGACTACAATTGCGTACTGGCGCCCAGAGACCAACTCCCACGACATAATCCGTGCCCGGAACTTGAGACGCTAATTCGAGACCTGCAGATGGTGGACACTTGGAAACATCTTCACGGCCACCGACCGGGATTCACGCACTTCACAAGTCACTCTTCCAGTCGTATCGATCGGATTTATGTCTCACACTCTCTCGCCGCTAGAACACAGGATGCGGAACTGTGGCCTGCAGCATTCTCGGACCACTCAGCTTACATTTGTGCCGTCACCCTGCGGCGGCAACAAGTGTGGAGTAGCCGCAGCCCGTGGAAATTAAACATCGCTCACCTGTCGTACCCGGATTGCCGCCAAGCCGTTGAGGATACGTGGCATTCGTGTGAAAATCGCCTCCGTGCATATCCCACAACGATCCGCTGGTGGTTGGACTGCGCCAAACCGGCACTGAGGCGAACGTTGATAATCTACGGTCGTGACCACGCTACTTGGCGAAGACATACACTCGACTTTTACTCCCGGGTCCTGTGGGAATGCGATGCTATGGCGCCGTCTCCGGAACGACAAACGGTTGTCCACCGTGCTAAGGCTCAGATCCTCGCTCATATGCGACGCCACCTAGAGGGGGTAGTCATCCGCTCGAGGACGCAGGATCGGATACCTAGCGAACGCCCGTCAATGTTCCACGTCCTTCGTGAACGTAAACGACGCCAGCGAGCGCTGATACGCTTCATCGACACGGAGGACGGTCATCGCCTCATCACGCAACAAGACATAAACACAGCGTTCTATAATCATTATTCTCAACTCTATTCCGCTCAGACCCCTGATCTGACAGCACTGGAGGACGTCTCTCAGACGATTTACGGCACCGTCACCCCGGTAATGGAAGCGGCTTTGATGGAAGAAATTACAGAAGAAGTGATCGACGCCATTAGAAAATGAGCTGTCAACAAGTCTCCGGGTCCTGATGACCTCCCGTTGGATTTTTCCGGACTTTTCAATATTTATTAGCCTCCCGATGGGCGGACATCTGTCGCGAACTACTATCCCCGGACGTGCCGCTCCCTGCGGCCCTTGTGGAAGGGATGATTATTCCTATTCACAAACCGTCAGGTGGCTCACGACTGCAGGGCTACCGCCCGTTGACGCTATTGAACTGCGAATTTAAGATCTTTTCGCAACTGTTGGCGGCGCGGATACGCCAGACCCTACGAAATGTTATCTCACCCGATCAAACGTCATTAGGAGGCGACAATAATATTCAAACAGCACTCAGTGAATATCGTGACTTGATCTCACTGGCGAGGGCACGTCGTCTGAAGTGTGCACTGGCGGCAATCGATTTTAGTCAAGCTTTCGACCGAGTGGACCACAACTATTTGGAAGCAGTCCTCCAACATATGCGGTACCCACAGCCATTCGTCACTGTCGTCATGCGACTACTCCGTGGCGCGACGTCCAAGGTGATCGTCAACGGCCGCCCTTCGCAGCCCCTCACCATTTCTCGATCAATACGCCAAGGCTGCCCTCTGTCCACTTTACTTTATGCTGTGGCCATGGAACCTCTCCTCTACGGCCTGCGCCAACGACTGACGGGTATGACGTTACGAGGCCACACTTTCCGGTGTAAAGCGTACGCTGACGACCTGGTGATTGTCATCCGCAACGGTGACGACACCGCTGGCGCACTAAATTGGATAGCGAAATATGGCATGGCGACTGGTAGTCGTATCAACGTCGCAAAATCGGTGGCGATGAACATCGGGGTCGGATTGTCTGAGAACAGTGTCACCCCCTTACAGCTCAGAGATAGTTTGAAATGTCTCGGCATTGATTTTACAGACGATATACGACGGACCGCTGCTCACAACTTTCGACGGCTTTTACGAAATGTTCGGACTGGAATTGCCAACAACCGCCTACGAGCCCTGGACATCGTCCAACGGACCCAGTATGTCAACACACATTTAGCGTCACGCATTCCACACATCGCCCAGATATTACCTATACCGGTGATGTTAGCTCGCCGTATACTTGCGGCTTTTGGGTCCTTCGTGAGTTCAGGAATGCTTTTCAAGATCAAATATGAGACTCTCACCCTTCCCTCGGATCGGGGAGGGCTTGGCCTTTATCACGTTTATGACAGAGCGTTCGCCCTATTTGTGAGCACATTAGTCAAACTATGGCACCGCCGTCCGGACAGTCTGACCAGTTTGTTGATATAAGAACTAGCACCGCCCTCCCTGTTGCCGCCTGTGCCGATACACCACGTCCCCTCCTCGCTCTTCTACATCGGTGTCTTTTACCTCGAACTCAGTTACGTTCGACTTGCCTTACCAGCGACTCAACTGGCGACGGCAAAGACGGTTTATAGGGTCCTGCAACGTGGACGACCCGACAACGTCGTCGAGAGAAAGCACCCGAACGTCAACTGGCGAGTAGTGTGGAGGACAATTCACCACGTAACACTGGACACTGACGTCACGGCGATGTGGTATATAACTGTCAACGGTAAGCAGGTGACCAGATCAAGGCTACATGCGATCCACATGCTAGACTCACCCACGTGCACGAGCTGTGGCGTTCAAGACACCGATGAACACCGTCTTGGCTGTGGCGAGTCTACGGCAGTGTGGCACTTAGTGAGGCAAATGTCAGCATACTTCCTTCGGGTAACGCCGAATCATATCGACCGCAAGACTATCTTATTCTCGGATGAAACATATTACCCACGCACTAAAACTAATGCACTGACGTGGCTTCGTGGACATGCAGTGCATTATTTGTTTCAAGACGGTGCCAAGGACACATTAGACTTTTGGAACTATTTGCAGGAACGACATTGCAAGATCCTCCGTAACCCAAAGTATCGACAATATTTTTCCAATTTTTTGTGGAGTGCGTTCCACGACCCTCCACATAGCTGGAACATCACGGGTAAGAGAAGCTAAAACTACAATACGATGATAGAACACTGCACGGTACAACGTGGGATCTACTTTTATCATTACGAGAAGTCATACCTGGATGATACAGCAGATGGAGAGTTTCCTTGTGAACCCTCACACTCTGTACCAGTATTTGCCCCATTTCCTCTTTTTGTCCCCGGTGCGAGAAGGTCTTCGCAGTTTTAGTTTTCCCATCCGGTGCAAGATGTAACACTGGTTAATGGTGGTATGGATTCCACCCTTCAGTTTTGTTTCATGGTTTTCTTCGCCCCGCACTTTGCTCTCTTTCTTTATGTCTTTTTCTACAACTATTAGCATGGTTTTAGTTATGTGTGTCCCCAACTCAACGCAACAAGTGCACTTACTAGTTTTCAGTTCCTTACTGTTAAAAAAAAAAAAGAAAGTACGTAGACTCAATGATTTTGGCCATTATCTCATGGAGTCATCATACATCAGTGGTTTGAGGAGAGCTAGCCATTTGACAAAATATATTCTATCCTCGGTTCTGTACGACTTATCGCCATCTATGGGCGCATTTGAGACCTGTGTAACGTGTTTCTGCCCGAAATAGTGGAGCACTCTGTTAAATTATGGGAGGGTGCCGTGATGCGCTGACATACAGAAGGCAGAGGCCTGAAGCTCAGTGATCACTGAGTGGAAGGTGTTCGATAGGGAATGTTTTGCACTTTTTCTTGATCTGGGTAGTTTTTTCGGCGGGCCTTTCATCGAATTTTCATTTGCAGGTGAGTAGTAAGTGGGTGTGTTGAGCTTGCTAGCTGATAATCTTCCTGCACTGAGCTTGCTTGCAGATAATCCTCCTTAACTGAGCCAGTTATGGAGGACTATCTACAAGTGTGCTCAACCTACGGAAGATTATCTACGAGTACGCTGAACCTACCCTTGTGCTACTAACGCGCAAGTCATCCAATGTTGCTTCGAATGCAGTAAGTACTTGCCCTCAGCGGCCGAACTTCCCCAGGTGGGAGTCACCCGGCTCACAATGCCTTATGCTCATTTCCATTTTTTCTGATGACCATTATTACAAAGAACAAAACTGTAGCAAATACCATACAGACAGAACCAAGAAAATATAAATGTATTAACTGTAGCTTTCAATTCAATTGGATCAATTATACCGAATTTCTTTTATCCTCTCTACTACGCAATCCCGCTCTTGCTGGCAGTGAAGCGGTCCTGGGTAGAAAAGGCCTGGACGTGGAAGTGTCAAGAGTTGGTTACCCACAAAATAAATATTTTTGTTAGAGTGTAATGCACCGATTTCTCAGAGTCGTTTGTCCTTTTCTCTTTTTTTTTTAGAACCAAATTTAGTACAGAGATAAGCCTCATCAGCTATTCGTTAACAATAATTAAGTTAGCAAACCAATGTACTGAGCTCTATCGTTACTGCTTTTATCTTAATTTGAAACAAAGATTTCGGCTAAAAGAAAAATAGAATTAAGAAAATGTAGCGTGTTTTAGGGCAAATGAGATTTAGTGAATCTTTCAATATCCAGTGTAAATTTATGTAAGTAGAACTTAATTAACCAAATAAAACTTCAAACCCCAAAAGGCTTACTTGCATCTACTCTTGAGAAATTTTTATACCAGATTTGATATACTTAATAGGACCTATATTCAGCGAGAAAATTTGATAAGAAACATATGGACCAAAACAGTGAATGAATTGGTTTCCATGCGAAGAAGCGAAACAGCCACGTGATGCCTGCAGTTTAGACGCTCATCGAACCGTTAATGGGACCCAGCTCAATGCAGAGAGTCACCTGGAGACCGCGGAATTGCCGAACGAAAATGGACAGCAAAATTCTGCCCGTGTTTTGTACAATTGGCATTAAAAGATGCCTGAAACAGAACTCGAATCCTGAAACTGAGTGCTGGAGGTATTGCTGCAATGCAGCCGAATAAAGGTAACAACTAATTGCTTCCAGCCTTCAAATGCATAATCTACTTCACTTGTTACGCTTACTAGCACGGAGGAAGTAAAAGTCAAAGCAAGGCCAGGGCCATTACAAGAGCAGGGCGCTCTGAACACAGTCACAAGATACTCCCAGAGACAGATGCCCACCTGTTTCATCTACGGCGGTACTAATCCAACAGGTAACACTCCAAAGCTCCACCTTGGCTGCGACCACGGACGAGCGGTCACATTCCGTACAGCGCACTCAGGAACGACTTGGCCTGGGAATTTCCGTTTAGTCATCCAAGCAACAGTTCGTCCCACACCCAGGAAGTGGCGCTGCTATTTCCGCTTTGCTGTCCAGCCATGTAGCCAGTTTCCGTCTGCCGCTCTGGTTGCCGCTAAGTGAACACACGCACTGCCACGCGCATGGTGTCCACGTGGCGACCGGGGGAATCTTGCGTGTAGCAAAGATATCGACTAACTCTGATCGGCGCCAGAATCACATCGAGCAGCAATACTGTTCAAATACTGTATTTGTCTTTAATTCTATTACGAAGTTTACTGATGCCCATTACTGTGGACTTTTTGTCTGATTGTTTTCAGTTGTTGTAGTTTATCTACAGCCTCGCCCTCTAATACGCTATTTTATGTTGCTCGGAGTGACGTGATGAGCTGCTGACTATGACGTCGGCTGCAGTCGGTATTGTGTATATTTTAAACTTCTTTTATGCGTGTTATTTACTAATTTTTAGAACTAAGAAATCTATGCCATTATTAGTTTCATACTCAACATTAATTTTGTTTCGTTTTGGTGCAGTTTATTTAGTTCTATTCCAGACTGATCAATTTCCTCCACTGTTACATCGAACAATGTAAGTGTACCACCCACATAGTGTTTGTAATACATAATCTCCCTTATTGTCAAATTGGATTAGAAAAAAAGATGGTTCCAAATGATTTACGTAAAATTTGCCTAGCAGGCTAGCCAGCCAAAATATCAAAATTAGTTTTCCACAAAAATAATATGAAACACAAAATTGTTTATAAGTTAGAAATAAAGAATGAAGTACACCACAAGTGTGGCACGTATAAATGGAAATAGCTGTTACCCATGGCTGCATTCGCATATCAGTAGCATGAAATGAAATGTGCGAATGGCTTTACTGGCTGGTCTGGAAGTTTGGGCAATTTGTGCAAGTCTTTTTATTTCAGACAGCTTCGGCGGCTTGGGTGTAGATTATGTAAAATTACGATGGCTGTTGTCATAGGAACGAGGGGGAAAAATCTACCTGACCGGAATTCTAACCCAGCGCCTCAGAGACGTAGGTCGAAAACACAAACCACAAGAAAAAATGGTTCAAATGGCTCTGAGCACTATGGGACTTAACTTTCGAGGTCATTAGTCCCCTAGAACCTAGAACTACTTAAACCGAACAAACTTATGGACGTCACACACATGCATGCCCACGGCAGGATTCGAACCTGCGACCGTAGTGGTCGCGCGGTTCCAGACTGTAGCGCCTAGAACCGCTCGGCCACCACAGCCGGCTCCAAACCACAAGAGCACCAACTGTCCAGTAAAGTCTCCACGCGTCATAGAAACTATATGAGACCTATGATGATCGGCGACTAAACTGCAATGGGTTTGTGGCTGATATTAGTATGGAAGTACGGATTAAACACGTAGAGGATTGTGTAAAGCATTGTATCTATCACGTTAAACCGCACTACGTAGACCATATGGAACAATGAAACCTTTTTCACAAACTTAATAAAGCTGAAAAGTCAAAGAGCGTGTAGTGTTTTTGAAGTGTTATTATCGTTCCAGATTTCGCGTTATATTCTTTAAGTCAATAAATGTGTTGTACTACATGCTGAAAGACGCGCACTTCATTCACCATTCAGTGCTCGCATTTTATGTTTCTAATCCCAGCACTCTGGTATTCGGTAATATAATAATTCAGGACGTGTTAATAATTCCTATGGGTTGCCTCATTTATTTGACGATGTTTGCAGTTTGTCTCACACTGAACTGTGAGAGGAGCTTGGCGCTAGAGGAATTTTCTTTATTTATGGGAGAGGGCAGCAGTCTTCCTAGCAGCCATGATGGCTTCCCGTTTCCGATCGCCAGGGTAGCACGTGGTGTCGTTTGAACGTTCAGTAGTGGCCAAAGTTTCTCCTGTTCTCAGTTCCCCAACCTGCCTTACCAACCTTGTAACTGCTATTTCTGCTCGATTTTAACGTCGCGAGGTCACGTCCCTGTGAGATTCCGGCCCTCTGACTGGCCAGTTCAGGTGCGCCCGTTTTTCGCCGGTAGGCGCCAACCGCCCTCCGCGGGTGGACAGAGGACAAAGGGGCGGCAGTTCAGTTCTAGTGTGAGCGAGCCTGAGGCCGGAGGTGCTGCTTACAGGAGATCAAGTTCGGTAAGCATGAGCGCCGACGTGCTCTGTAGCTTCGCGCCCTGCGGCCCAGAGGGAAACTTATAGGTCATTTTATTTACGTGCATTAAGTACAGGTTTATGCAATTTTTCCGGGTTATAAGACTGTAGGTTTTCCTTGTACAGTTGGGCATAATGGACGAGATGTGTTGGTTAGTCACAGTAGCTTGCAGTACGGCACTAAAGTGTATACTTTCATGCTCGCTTTTCCGCTTCGTCTGGCAGTGGCTCTTTCATTTCTCGCGTGCAAAATTCGACTCGGAATTTAGGTCTTTCTAGCTTGAAAACTTGTGCCCTTTGTCCTACGCCACGTGGTGAGTGTCTGGCACCCCTTCATATTTCGTTAACGTAGTCGGACCGCGAGCCAAAGTTATCTAGTATCGCCAATATGAATAATTTCGCGTCTTGTTGCTTTTATTCCTTTTGTACAGGGGGCTACCTAGCGATTCACCCACAGTAGCATCTTTTTTAGTCTTTGGCTGATTCATGGTGGTGGACGTTGCATGCCTGCAACACCTTCCTTTAGTGAATTGGACTTCAATTGATAATAAGGCGATCGTTCCTAAAATTCCTTTTCTCCTGCTATCGTGGCTTATTATTAACGAGAGTTGGGGTAGGCTGCTGAACTCAATTCTTTCTTCCCAACACCCCCTTTTGATTGTATAATTGTTCAGTATTCAACTGTTAAATGAAAGAGTCCTTTAATCTTTACATTATCCCTTTCATTAAGTAAAATCACCCCTTGTGTCACAGTAGGACAATGCAGAACTATATCGGTTGCTATAAGGTCGTCAAGTCTCGCGCAGTTAATGATACGATAAAGATTCAATATCGCGCGCCTGGCACGACCATTGCACGCATGGTACCGATAACAGTAATAATAATTTTCAAATATCCTCCATTGATAAACTGGTAAGTGTTCACGGCGCAGTGTGAGAACGTGAGCACTAAATCCACTAGATGTGGTGGAAGTAGCGGCCTCTGTTTAACCTTGCTGGTTTAGAAAAAATGTCAAAATTACAGCCCCTTCAGGAGGGTACAGTAACATTAAAAATAAAACGAGACACCCCTTTTAATGCATTCTAAAGTAGCCCGTGTTCTTCCTTATTGTTCAAAGTATCTCCATACAAAATTTCCTAAAAATAGGATGAGCGTTTTAGTCATGAAAGCGTAGACTCCTCGTAGGGTACGGTGGTCGATACACAGAGACCAATTTTTATCCAAACCGTTGGGCAAGTTCATTGGTATTTTTTTGTTTTTTTTTTTTTCAGAAGGGTAGGTAGACAAGTGTTTGCCATCTTTCAACTGACTGGCGATTACAGAATCGAAGCGTACGCCTTGCAGTCTTCCTAAAACAATTTTACAGAAACTATTCGGTAAAAAGTTCATTTTCGCTTTACTTACAGTTTTTTATGTCAGGTTGATGATGATATTTCCATTATTTCGTGAATGGTCATAGTTATTGAAATATTTACGTGGAAATCAGATGCTGCGCGAAATTCGGAAAAGTTTGCAGTGAAAAACAGAGATCGCTATGAATTTGTGTTTGGGGCACATTACATACTATGCTGCTGCATATGAAATTTAGCTAACATTTGAATTTTCCTTCAGACTCGAGAAAACTGATCTGACGTAGCACATTCATCTGCGGTCACGCTTCGCCAGCGATAAGGCCAAAGTGAAATATGCACAACTTTCCCTATATTTCATAAACGGTTTCGGACATCGAAATGAGATTTTGGCAAATGAGAGCACATCAAGAGGAGAGTATTTTGCCATATGGTTATAATGCGAAACTTCGTTATCTATCATGTTATTCTACTAACTACGGACTTTTTCGATGAAAGAATGTAATTTTTAAGGGCTATTGATAGCTGGTGGAACGTGAAATGTGAAGACATTATATTTCCTTTTTGGACCGAGGATATGCCTTTTCATAAGCTACTGACCTCACATTTCCTCAGTTGCTCACTTAATAAACCACTGCTTCACGATTATCTCGCAGTAGTGTCTGTACAACACGGTAGTAAGGTGAGACTATGTAAACTCCGCTGTTTTGGGCAAAAGAAGCGAACTTTAACATGGCAACCAGAGAAATGTGTAGGTTTTACTTAAAATTTGCCATGCACGACGCTTCTCTGAAAGTTACGAGTGGTATACCAAAGTTTTGCCAGACTGTATCTATCCCTAACACACTGCGTGAGAAAGTCAAATAGGAATTGGACATGTTAGAATAAAAATAACATAATTGAGCCTGTCGCGATCACTAATTAGGACACACCCTTGAAACAAAGACACCTACAGAAGCAAATTACATAGGTAATAAAGTAGTCTCAGTTAGTACAACGAAAAAAACCTTTTGTCAACTTGTCTAAAACGCTACTGAAAGTGGGACTCTGTGATAATAAGGACAAATATTCCTTCATTTACAAAAAAATACAGTATCTCAGACACATACCGTTAGGAGATGGTATGCGCCTTGCCACCAAAAACTTGCAAGCCATTTCAATGCCTCCAAAACCCACTAATGTAAAACAATTCCAATCAGTCTTAGGTCAAACTGATTGTTATAGAGGGTCCATACTGGCTGAGATGATACACATGTTGCCCACAAAAGGCGAAACGTGTAATTGGAAGAAGGAGGATTGTCAAATGCCTTCTGCTACGCTGGAATGCACTTCACTGGATTCTGAAGGCTTAGACATGTACGATCCTAATACAACATAAATAGCTGCAGCAGATGGTTCATAGAAAGTAGATGACGGTACCCGCTTTTATGGTACGGACCAACTCTGGCCGCCACATGATAAACCTCTGCAAACCTTCTTCCTTTTCACATGGGTCCACAGGCGAGCACTGGAGTAGTTGGTGGGGCTGATGGGGGGGGTGGGGGGGGGGGGGGTGGAAGTCACAGAATTGCAGCCGTCAACCAGCGACGGAGCCCTGCCACAAACTATAAACCTGTGGAGCAGAACCTATCAGTAATGGCGCTGAGGTCAGCGTGGCGGTGGATCTCGGCTGCGCACAAGAGGACCAGGAGGAGAAGGTGCTCTGCCTCTCCACTTCGAGGGCATGGAATGATGTGGCCGTGAGTCGCGACCCCTGTAAGCTAGACTTCCATCAAACGACGCGAGCTGCGCAGTACGACTGAGTCGCCAGGCGAAACGGGTCTGCCAGAAAACTCTCGCGGAACTACCTTCCGATTTGAATCACGTTGAAGAAGTATTTCCGAGCTCAGTATGCCTGCAGGCCACGATATAAGTCGTGAACTGCCGCTTACCCAGCTGCGTACTCCAGAATACGTTTGAGATCGCGCTCCTGCCAGAGTTCCAGTGAGAGCTCACCTGAGCTGCTGTTCCAGCTGGCGCCGCCGCCACTACCGCTACATTTCATCGAAGCTCGCGTGTCTGAAGGAGGATCTGCTGCTCTTCGACGAAGTACGACACCGGCACAGCGCTGTATGCACCGCATGGAAGAATGTACTGCGCAGCACTTGGAGGTTATTTCAGAGCAGCACTATCATGGGCTGGAAATATTTTACGACGATCTCTTGAAGTGGATATTGTTGTGACACTGACTAAATGAGCATTTTGGAAATAGGATTACAGTCGTTTCAGTAGTTGTGTTTCTACGTTTCCATGCTTGATGTTCGGATGGGCGTGGCGCCCCTGCTTTCAGTGACTTACGTGGCACATCGGTGTTTAGTTGCCAATATTCACGTTGTTTGGTTGATTTGGAGGTCATCGATCCCACCGGATAAGGGGAGGATGGGAAGAAAATCGGCCGTGCCCTTTCAAAGGAACCATCCCGGCATTTGCCTGTAGCGGTTTAGAGAAATCACGGAAGACCTAAATCAGGATGGCCAGACGCTGGTTTGAACCGTGATACTCCCGAATGCGAGTCCAATGTTCTAACCACTGCGCCACCTCGCTGGATCATTCACGTTTGTCACAACATGTAGGTATAACAGTATCTGTATCACAAACCAAAGAGATGTCCCAAAAACGTCGGCCCTGCTGAATTTGATGTTAGGCACGGCATGACTCGGATATTGTTCATGTGTTTACTATTGTGACTTTCAAATCAAGTGTTCAAAGTGTGACTTTAAACAGCAATATATGCTTTAAAGAGACTCGGACAGACAATGCTGCTTGTTTAATTGCATCTGGACCTTTCGCAGCATAAGTCCATATTACATTACTTTTCATGTCGTTGAAGTCAGTTTTTCTTTGTATACGTATTATTTTATTCTTTTCCTTGGATAAAGTCTGCAAGTGTTAAATCTGATGATCATGTAGGTCATTTGTGCTTGTCAAACGACCAATCCAACAATCTCTAAATATTTGCCCACAGCTTGGAAACTGTGGTCCATCGACAAAACAAAGTCTCCTGTAAAAACGGTGCATCACTTTGTAGTTGTCGTGCATACTGTTCGTGGAATTGTAACAGATTTTCAAAGTTATAGCCATGAAAGTGTTAACGAAGCGAATTGGGAAAAGGAAGATAGGTATTTATAAGCAGTATTAGCAGAACACTCCTTCGGCAGATGGCACTTGCACATTCAGGTTGCCTCACAGTGCCATGTGGACGCTGAGCCGTTGCTGCGAAAATTTTGGTTGTTTTCCACTCACCAACTGTTGTTCTTTCTGGTTTGGCGTGTTCCATTCTCCATATTTCGTAGTTCACAGCCACAGCTCAGATCAAGTGAGCGTGGCTCTATCAGGATGGCTTTGAGAGTACAACAGCGCCACTTCTGCAACAGTTTGGAGACATTCTTCAGAAACGAGATTTATAACCGCTTTACCGACTATTGTATACCCTGTGAAGGTATGGGTAGCTTCACGACAAGATGTCCGATTCGCACAGACTGCTGAGGTTCAAGCGCACAGGCGAAAATACGAACTGAATGTAAGTTACCTGTTTCCTTACTTTTGGTACAGGTTGGAAGACATTTCTACCACTCCTTCTCGTAACAGAGGAGCAGTAGTTTGAACCGATGTTGCCTTGTTACTATTTGATGAAAGACAAGTTCCACTGACACAGGAAACAACAATGAGGACAGAAAAAAAAGTTCACCCTTCGGCAGTTACAAACGTTAAAAATAACTTGTGCAAGCCAAAAATTTGCCACATTGTCACCATAACTTAGAGAAAGACGAGAAAACCTCAATATGTTGTGACATCGCTTTGGCGCCATTCGTTGCAGCTTCTGTGACTTCAGTACGCTGTAAGGTGTCGGGATTTTGAACATCTTACATGTCGGGTGCCTCAGTTTTACGTGTGGTTTATAGTGTTGCAAGACACTGGTTTTGCAACTTGGGCCGGCTCTTTGTGTGTATATTTCACTTGTTTGAGATACAGTATACGTGGCATCGAGAGTGACGAGAATAACTCTCTTATGTAAATTTGCATGTTCAAGATATGTTCAAATGTGTCTGAAATCTCTTGGGACTTAACTGCTAACGTCATCAGTCCCTAAGCTTACACACTACTTAACCTAAACTATCCTAAGGACAAACACACACACACACCCATGCCCGAGGGAGATCTCGAACCTCCGCGGGACCAGCCGCACAGTCTATGACTGTAGCGCCTCAGACCGCTCGGCTAATCCGGCGCGGCTTGCATGTTTAAGTTAGGTAGACAGAGCGTGGAATCATCACAGGAGGAGAAGCCAGTTTTAGTCACTCACGCTGTGACACAATGGCCTGCAGAGCCGCAGCCTAGTCAAGGTCAATGGCAGGTAATGGGCTCGGCAGAGAACTGGGGGAAGAACAGTATATCAAGTGAGCGGCGCGTGAGGACGTAACTTACCACTCTTGTGGATGATGGATTGTTAATAGAGGGTAACAGACGTGGCTGTTTACTTGAAAGCCAGCCAGCTATTCTACACTGTACTTATTAAGCCATCTGGTGATTGGGCAGCCGTGGCTACTAGAAGCGAAAGAGCGACTGCCATTGGCTGTTGCACCCAGTATCCAACACGACTGTAGAGGGAGATGAAGCGAGGCTGAGGAGACGCGCAACTGCCCAGTGCAACAGGCACTTTCCCTTGAGACGTCGCCGAGTGTGGTCGCAGGACATCCCTCTCTAACATGACGACAGGGAAAGGACTGCTGTCAACACTTTGTTCCCCCGGCTCCTAAATTAAGTCAACAGCCGGCTCAATTATTTTCGTAAATCGCCTGAGAGGGGAACGGATACAGCCAATTTAGCTAAATTCTTGCGAGAACAGCGAGGGCAGAGTAACAAACGGCGCACCAACCTTGCGCGTGTGCTTAGCCATTAAAATCAGACTAGGGGAAAGTTAGCGTTTTTCGGTTTAGCGTTTTTCGGTTCGCGGAAACGTAGGGCAAGTATTCTAATACAGAACCAGTCAGGCTCAGTGTATGATTTTGATAGATTTACAGATCCTATGACACGCGACAGCAGCCAATCCAACGACGCTGTGCAACACAAGGTTAGAACGCAGCACGCTATTTAATGTAAATGTCGTGTCACAAGCCAATTTTTACTCCAGTGATACTAAGCTCAAAGTAGGAAGACCTGTCCTCCTTGTGGTATTTCGAGAGGTTAACGCATTTTCTTCGTGACCTCGACGACCACGTTTGGTTAACATTTGTGGGGAAAGAATAAAATTTCTTAAAACTGATTAAATTGTTCGGCTGGACATTAGGATAGTCTTCCACCAGAGCGTCTTCCTCTCAGTTTAAATAATTAACTACCCTGAATTTTGTGATAGTATTGATCTTTTATATTTTATGTTATTTTAGAAATTTGATACCAGGATCGCCTTGTCTGAGCAGGCGACTCCTGAGATTGCTCTTGTGCGTTGTAATGACCCAACATGTGCACATGTGATTCCAGTAAAATACAATTACAGGGAATAGTTGTTGTCTGTTCCCAGATAGAGATCTTCTTTCTACTCCACTGGAAAATTTTAGGAACATTTGGGGCAGCTATACTTTTGAACTCTAAACCTTTGGTGAATAATAGCACATTTCCTTACAGGTCGGGTTCAAACTGCGTTATGCGTGCTAAGAGGAATCTTGCACGCAATGCATACAAAGCATTCACTTATTACCGAACAGAGGCACGGTTAGAACGTTGACACCATTCTAAGAGTTGCTTATGACACATCTGTACGAACAGGGATGCTTCTCGCAACAAACAGTGTCAGGTACGCATGCACAGACGTATTAGAACTACTGAACTAAGTACAAATGTCTGTGTCCAAAAGATTGATTTATTCAGTAGCACAGATATTTAACTTCCATGTAATTCTTGTAGAAATAGTCCTAGCCTGTGGCCACGTCCTGTTTAGAGATTAACCTCCAATTGGTGAATACAACTGTCTTCTTCCCGACACACACACTGCTCCGCGGCGCCTTTTTGCGTTGTCGTGGCATACATACTGATTTGGTTGGCAAGCAAGTAGAGGCTCTTCAGCAGGTGAGCCGCTATAGAACTGCTTGTTGAGACGTGGAATGCGCAGTCGTGTGAAACTGTGCACTGGTGGTTCCGGATGTGCAGCACGGTTCTTTTCATACTGGCGATCTCTGCTGCAGGCTGCCGAACAGCTGGCAGTCTCACTGCGATTAGCGTGTAGGCTGCCCCGCTCAACTTGCGTTGGTAGAGGGAGGGCTAAACCTGCATGGGGTTGCCATCAGGCAACTCGGAATCACAACACTGGATATATTTGGAGTGGCCTAATTCAGCTGGCCCATTTTGCAAGGAAAATTGTGATTCGGTACAGATATCCTCGTCGATGCACCGTCATCGTGCGTGATCAGAGTTTTCTTGGCTATTATGTATGCCGGGAGTAAAATCAAGAAAGGTGTAAGGCAGGGCTGCTCATTATCAGCGGTGATATTTAATTTATATTCAGAAGAGACAATAAGGAATGTAAAGGAGTATCGTAGTGTGGGAACTCCTTGTGATGGATGGCAAATTGGCGTGATGTGTGTCGCTAATCAAATAACCTTAGTCGCCTAAAGAGGACATCAATGAAGCCAGGTGCTCAATGAAATGAAACGTGTGCTACTTGATTACTGCAATATGCACAAAAATAATGAAGGCAGTAGTGAGTGCAACGTGTGGCCCAGCTGAATAACTTGGTTCAGAGTCGTGAAGATGATGAATTTCGCTACACAGGGTATAGACAATTGTGTCACGAAATTTTAAACCTGGATATCTGATGCCAGTAGGAAACAAAATTACTAATGTTGTGTAGGTCAACAATGCACAATTCTTAAACTACGGAAACTTGACGCCACGCGTTCTGATTGGCCACGGAATTGTCCTGTTCCCGGATGCTCTGGACAACGCATGGCAGTGAATGCTTTGCCTGCCGGAGATCGCGACGTATCCGTGGTAGCGCACCAGCCCTCCACTCCGGGGGCCTTGGGTCGAATCCGCCAGGCTTTCGACACATCCATTGTATTTTTATGGTGAGACGTGCAGGGAACAAACCGGTCAACAATTATTAGTTCACGTACAGAAAGTCTTTTACAAATTGTGTTGGTCCTGATAAGAGCCTTCTTTGTAGCTGGAACATTGTTTACTTAAATCAGGTGCTCGAACTGGCGACCCTCTGACGCGACACAAGCTTGGAAACGCCGAACGGTGTTTTGCCGAACTCTTTCAAAGATTCCTGGCATTGCCCTGATGTGATTGGGGGCATGTTGAAAGCGATCCATTAATTCCTCCTCGTTTCAAGGTGTTTCGCATTCTGGTGGGTGAACTACAAACTTGAAGTATCCTCACAGGAAAAAGTCCGGTGACGTTAGGTCTGGTGATCGCGGAGTCCAAGTCCTATGAGCATCTCCGCCAATTACACGGCCGTTAAACAGTTCATTTAAATATCTGAGCACAGCACGACTGTTATGTGCGAGCGCTCCATCATGCTGCAACCACATGCGTAGCCGTATAAACAGGGGAACATCTTCCAGGAGGCCGGGTAGAGTTTCTTGGAAAAACTGAAGGTAATTTGTCCCGGTATGTCTAGGAGGTAGACGGACCAGCCAAATCAGATGGTTACACGCAATGCCTGCCCAAATGTTGAGCGAAAATCGTTTCTGGTGTCCGTGGACGTACGTGACGTGAGGATTTCCCCTTGCCCAGCATTGAACGTTGCGAGCGATGTAATGGCCATCCCAATGGAAGGTTCCCCCGTCGGTAAACAACACCATGGCAGCGAAGTTGGAATCTCGTGGAACATGTCGCAGAAACCACCGGTAAAACCCTGGCCTGTGTTCATAGTCAGCCACAGGACTTAGGTCTTGGAGAGGGTGGAAACTAGATGGATGCTCGCCGTCATCCCTCCAAACATCCCAGATTAATCGATGAGTGAACCTCACGTCATGTCCAAGAGCTCGAGTACTTGTCATAGGTGATTCCTCAAAGCACTTGAAAACAGTCTCTTCAAATTCAGCATCACCATTATATGCCGCCAACGAGCTGTTTCGCGAAGTCGCCGGTGAATTGCTGTAAACGTTTGCTTGTGTGGGTGGCGTCTTGCTGGGTACCATTCCTCGTACAACCGTCGAGCTTCATGCGCATTAACGTCGGCAAGTCAGTAAGCAAAAACCATATCTCGTTGCTCTTCAAACGAATACTGTGCCGCCATGCTTACTGTATGATTAAATCGCACGTGACGTGTGTGCTCTGAAGCGAAGCTTACATGTGAATGATTCTGATGTGAGGTGGAGACAAACAGCAAGACCTATTCGACACGTGGGCTTATTACGTTGGGGCAGTGACGGGGCGAGGGACGTTTGTATGTGTGAACCGACAACAATAGCGGTGCCCATCAACTGACGAACGGCAACAGGGCAATCCCATGGCCAAACAGAGCACGTGGCGCCAAGGCTCCGTAGTTTAAAAATGGTTCATTGTCGACCTACACAACACTAGTAATTGTGGATCCTACTGGCATCGGCTATCCAGAGTTAAAATTTCGTGACACAATTTTTCGCACCCTTTATAAGGAAAAGACTAGACAAATAGAGAAGATGCAAAAGGACATAGCCGAAAGTATTGCAGGAGGAGTATTAATTTTCTATTGGAAGTACAAATGCAAACATAGAATAATGTAAATCTTGAGAACAGAAAACATTAATGAAAAGCAGTGTGTTTGAGCTCACCTCGCTGGCTGCGAAACGTGGTCAGTGGTGTGAAGGCAAGGCCATGGTTTCACGAAGCAGTTCTAATGTAAATGTGAACACGCAGGTGTCACTAGTCATGAATATGCACAACGGGAAATCCATAAAGCAATGAATTTACGTATGACAACACCATTATAATGATCGAAACAGTTATAGAGAATGGTTAATCCCTCACGGTGGAATAGAATAAACAGACATAGTGATATACACCGATATACGAAGTTGCCAATTTACATAATCAGAATATTACAGAAATGTTTACAATTCTTTTACGAGACAGAGGTGGAATATCGCAAGTCATTTGTGTCCACGGAAGTATGAGTTATCACTGAGTATTGGCCTCATTGTGCTCAGGCGAAATAGAACGAACCAAAAATAAATACTCATTTCCCTCAGATAACACAATGAACACGCAAAACGAGAAGTTAGTTTGATTGAGCATAGCTTTAAAGAATACGTTAAATTCCTGTAGCGCATGTGAAACTTGAATGGACGAAGCAGTTAATGATCTCTTCAAGTTCATCGAAAAAGTATGCTGAAAGCAGCTATCTCAGTCCTCACAAAGCAAGCATCTAGTATACATTCAGTCAAATATGAAGCAGTAGCAAGCGTGAGGCGTTGTTCCACAACACGCCGCTCTGCAATTTGGTTTTGCTGGCCAGTGTTCTGATTCTACTTAGACCATCCGCCCTTACTACTCGGTTATGCTGAAGTATTGTCCGTGATCGCGTGAGCCTGATCGCATCGGAGAACGTTAGGGCAATTGCCTACAAATTGAATAACTGATGACTGAGGAGAAGTATGTCATAAGCTATTTTGAAAATAGCTTTTTCCATTCTCGGCTTACGTCAATTTAGAATAATGTATACAAGCCGGTGCAATCACACACTGTAAAGAACGGAACGAAGACAGGGCAGCACGAAATTCTGAATAACTGGCGGCAAAATTAAATGAAGTAATTTCTAAATTTAAACGCCCGTAAGTCCAAAAGGAAAATGCCTGCTTGTTACCTGATCGATAATAACCGGAAGAGCAAGAAGGAAAGGTATTTTCAGACTAACATGCGCTATCAGAAGGTTGTCACACATGTAACCAACACCACAACACCGCACAAAATAAAACTGAAAAAATATTAGTAACTGCTTTAAGCAAAAAAAAGGCAGTCAAAAGTTATAATTCGGAATGTTAAGTACGTCATCGTTACTGAAACGACTGACTGATTAAGATATTTTACTATATGAAAAACTGCATTTCCTCACCCTAACCTATAAGTACATGTACGAAACTCATCAAATTCACAAAGAAGGTCATTGAAATATCTTAAACAACTGAGAAATTACTTGAGTGAATGAATTACAGCAATAATGCAACGCCAGAATACGAACCAATAAAATCAAAACAATTTAACACTCTGATGAAATAGCATTAAATTAAATTGGGCCAGTGCTTACATTTAATTTTAGTCTGCCAATAGTTCTTTAATTAAATGTACTATACTTCTCATTTAAACCATTACACTTCGTCTCTGTTATGCTGGAATTGAAAAGCTAACACACTGTGGTGTCATTACTCATACATAGTTTAACAGAAAAAATTGGCGGTATTAGTCTACTTAATATTATTCATTTCGTTTTCTATGAGTGAACGACACTCTGTGTTTGAATGTAGTAGGAAAGGTAATAATGACATAGATGAAAGATGAAATCGATGCGCTAGCATTGTAATATATCGCTATTATTACTTGAAATAAAATTAACTCAAAGTCAATATGAACGAAAATTGAAATGTTTCACAATCAATTGGAGATACTGAAAGGATGATTTCTAATTCAGTGACAATGTTCATTTCAATCCATTTATTTCGGGCACACACTGATTAGAAAATCTACATCTACATCTACATACATACTCCGCAATCCACCATACGGCGCGTGGCAGAGTGTACCTAGTACCACCACTAGCATCTTCTCTCCCTGTTCCACTCCCAAACAGAACGAGGGAAAAATGATTGCCTATATGCCTCTGTACGAGCCCTAATCTCTCTTATCTTATCATTGTGCTCTTTCCGCGAAATATAAGTTGGTGGCAGTAAAATTGTACTGCAGTCAGCCACAAATGCTGGTCATCTAAATTTCCTCAGTAGCGATTCACGAAAAGAACGCCTCCTTTCCTCCAGGGAAAACGCTGGAACAGTACAGTAGGTCGTATTAGTGTTTTATAAGCGGTCTCCTTTACAGATGACCCACATCTTCCCAAATTTCTACTAATGAACCGAAGACGACAATCCGCCTTCCCCACAACTGCCATTACATGCTTGTCCCACTTCATATCGCTCTGCAATGTTACGCACAAATATCCAATCGACGTGACTGTGTCAAGCGCTACACTACTAATGGAGTATTCAAACGTTACTGGATTCTTTTTCCTATTCATCAGCATTAATATACATTTATCTATATTTAGCTGCCATTCTTTAGACCAAACTCAAATCCTGTCCAAGTCATCTTGTATCCTCCTACAGTCACTCAATGACGACACCTTCCCGTACACCACAGCATCATCAGCAAACAGCCGCACATTGCTATCCACCCTATCCAAAATATCATTTATGTAGATAGAAAACAACAGAAGACCTACCACGCTTCCCTATGGCACTCCAGATGATACCCTCACCTCATATGAACACTCACCATCGAGGAGAACGTACTGGGATCTATTACATAAGAAGTCTTCGAGCCACTCACATATTTGGGAACCAATCCCATATTGTCGTACCTTATTTAGAAGTCTGTAGTATGGCACCGAGTCAAACGCCGTCTGATACCCTTCATCCATGGTTCGCAAGGTGATATGTGAAAAAAGGGCGAGTTGTGTTTCGCAGGAGCGATGCTTTCTAAAGTCGTGCTGATGCATGGTCAGAAACTTCTCTGTTTCAAGGAAATTCATTATATTCGAACTGAGAATATGTTCGAGAATCCTACAACAAACCGATGTTAAGGATATTGGTCTGTAATTTTTAGGATCCGTCCTACCATTCTTATATACAGGCGTCACCTGCGCTTCTCTCCAGTAGCTCGGGACTTTATGTTGGGCAAGAGATTCGCGATAAATGCAAGCTAAGTAAGGAGCCAATGCAGTAGACTACTCTCTGTAAAACCGAATTGGAATCCCATCAGGACCTGGCGATTTATTTATTTTCAACCCATTCAGCTGCTTCACAACCCCAGGGATGTCTATTACTATGTCCTCCATACGGGAATCTGTACGAGACTCAAACGGCGTTATGTTTGTACGATCCTCCTGCGTGAAAGGTTTCTCAAATGCTAAATTTAAAATGTCAGCTTTCGTTTTGTTGTCTTCCGTTGCCAGGCCACACGAATCAATGAGTGACTGGATGGAAGCCTTCGACCCGCTTACCGATTTTACGTAAGACCAGAATTTCCTTGGGTTTTCAGCATGATCTTTTGCTAAGGTATGACGGTGGTAGTGGTTGTATGCTTCGCGCATCGCTCTTTTTACAGCAGCACGAATCTCTACTAACTTTTGCCTGTCCACATTCTCCCGATCTTTCTCGTACACACTTTTTCGGCACATACTTCTCCAATGCGTGTTTTACAATGTGTTTAAAATTTGCCCATAATTCTTCCACGTCCATCATACCGGAAGTAAATGAAGTCGATTCATTTACTAAGTGGGATGCTAACAACTGCTTATCTGCTCTTTCTATTAAGAAAAAACCAATCATGTGGGAGCATCTTGATATTCTTAAGGCCTCCCACATCTGACGGCACTTCTCACGCCCTGTGATGCTGTTATTACGTGGTGGGAGACTGTGGGTACTGTATTTAGGTATATCAGTTTCTTGTGTAAGAATAAAACTGTGTGACATATAACTATGATATGTGTATGTTTTAAGACTCGATGGGATAAAAACATTTCTCGAGAGTGATTACTATTTAACGCTTTCACACATTTTCTTACACTACATTACAAACGTTAATGTGTTTTGGGCCTGACAGGTTCACCACAAGCCAAAGGTCGAGTAATCTCGTCTTGCGGAATTCTTTTGAAATAACGAAATCAGTAAACTCTGCGTGGCCTGTAGAAAGACTATCGTACTTCTTTCTTGTAATTTGGAAAAGATACAGATCCCATTTTGCAGATACGTTTGACTCACTTATTGTTGCGGATCCGACCAAAAATTTCTGCTATAATAGCTTCAGTTAATACAATGCTGAAGGAAATATATTGTGACTCACCATAGGTAAATAATAGACTCAACTCCAAGTAATACTGTTCTTGGAAATTATACTTCATCTTGAATGCACTTGCATGAATCAACAACGAGCAATAAGAATAGCAGTCTCAGTAGCAGTTGGTGGAGGAGAAGTGGAAGTGAATGATTTTACATTGTTTTGTCAGGTTTATAGTTCTACAAGAGAAACAGTTTAGGTACGTAATGCTGTATTTTACATCATGTCTCTGGTTAACTTATAGTTGTTAGCTCTGGTAATTTATTATCTTAAGCACGTTGCCTCTTAATTAATTACAGTTTACTACTTGTAGGAAAAGAAACGTGAATAAAAATTTGAAAAATAACTAAAATCAGGGAAAAGAGGCGCCATACAGCCCCGTGAATGATGAAAACGCTTTCACATTTCTAACCAAAGTGAATTCTGCACTGTGTCTTTGAATAGTACTGATAAATAAGTCTTTAAAATTGTATGACTGAAGTTTCTTTTTAAGTTCCATCATTTTTTCCTTGGCATAAATATTATTTTTGTTTTGTAGTATTTTGCTACATAATGCTTTTGTTTCTTTAATCAGATAATATTTCCTATTGTATGAACGATCTTTCTCGACACCCATCAAGAATATTATTTACACTGTTGTGAATCAGCTTCATCCGTAGTAACCTCTGCGAAATTTCTGTCTACGGCTTCACTTCATTAGTCGTTCATTTTATAACACAGTTCGATGGTTTCTCCGAGTCTTCACTCTTTATGGCATATATGAAGGGCATATTTCAATAGTGGTAAAAGTCAAATTTTGTTCATTTTGAGATACAGAATCCTAAAGTTAAATGAGCGCTGAAACATCTGCAGTTGAGGTATCAGAATTATTCAAACATATGGCTTCTTGCTAGAGATGAATCTTTCTTTGTTTGTTTGGATCATTAATTTCAGAAGCTTTATAGACAGAAAAGTGGAGGTAATGGACTTGTACCACACAAGAAAAAAAATGTTGAAATGTGTGTGAAACATTATGGAACTTAAGCTCGAAGTTCATCAGTCCCTAAGCTTACATACTACCTAACCTAAATTATACACACACACACACACACATCCATGCCCGAGGGAGGACTCGAACCTTCGCCGGGAGCAGCCGCACAGTCCATGACTGCAGCGCCTTTAGCGCCCTTTTTTTATCGAACGCGGGACCCTGTTATCCAGAGGCAGCAACACTACTCACTTTTTTTAACAGGATCGAACCCTCGCCCTCCTGCTGACTAACTCAAAACTCCATTTTTTTATAAATATATATACCACGAAACAGAGAGAATTTTTAATAAAGTGAAAAAAGAGAAGTAATATTGGCACCAGAGAGGGTTTTTTATTTTTATTTTTTTTTTTTTTTTATGAACCAGCCAACCATGAAATGCAATAATTTATCAATCTATCACGCTACCGATTCCGCTTTTTTCTTTTCTTTTTCTTTCACACACAGGAAACGTACCGTAATATACACTCAAATGTCAGTATATTCCTTCAAAAAACGAAAATATTATCTTTTCCTCCAAAACAGTTCTTGAAGGCAATCAATTAAAATAAAACAAAAGAAGCCATTTCGACAAATACGAAAGGGTGAAATCAGAAAAACGTATAGGAAGGAATGGGCGTCAATTTTAACGTTCCCACACATTCTTTCTTCCACCACTTCTACATTGTGGAACATCTGAATCCATAGAAGTGTCCACAAAAAATTAAAAAAAATTAAAAAGGGGGCCATGGCAACTCATCCAACGCCTTGGCGATGAAAAACAAGATACAAAATATTAGAAAAAAACTCACGATTATGGGGCATCCAGAGCCACGTCCAATGTGCGGTTGCCATATAGTGGGAAAAGGCACACGGATCTGCGTCATATTCACCATCACGTAGTGGACATGATGGCCTACAAGCCACATGACGGTATTGTTCTTCGATCGAGGAAAGAGAGTGGAATCGGGACGCACGAGAATCTCCCTCGAGATAGCCGCCTCCGACGTCCTGAGGTGAAAAGACAGTTGTCGGCGAAGCCATCTCCAATGGTCATGACCGCAGGAAATCAACCGATGAGATAATGTATCAGTTTCATGGCAACGATTGCAGCGATCCGTTACACTGGGGCCAATACGAAAAAGTCGCACGTTGGTAGGTACAGTATCATGAACAACTTGGTACCACGAGGACGCCACTTCCATCGGCAAAGTCGGGAGGCTGATGTTAGACCAAACAAGCTTCCAGTTCGCGCCTGGCCACAGGGCTTCCACAGAGGGAAGACTATAAGGAGCTGGCCAGCCGGTTAACAGCATTTTTAGGGAGAGATTCGCTTGGGAAAGGATATTTACTCCTAAACAACTGACCTCAAGAAAAAATTCCCTGACGTGCCGTAATTTATAACTAATCGTACCAATATCTACTGGAGGTGTTAAACTCTCCGGTCGGATGCAGTCATATAGGCGAGCTTTAAGTGACTGGGGGGGGGGGGGCGTTGACACGTTAACACAGTGCGACGGATGAATGAGGCAGACGCCTTAACCTGAATGTCAGGCGTTGTGAATTGGAGGAGCCAATTCACGGGGTTTGGAGGAAGCCGAAAGGCTCGCGTTTAACTCACGCAGGCTGGCGTGAGGTCTGGAACAAAAGTAATTATACTATCAAGAAAAGTATGTAGCTGCTGGAAAACTTAACTTTAATCCATAATTGGTGAACATCGGTCTGACGGTACATGCATCACAAGATTAATTGCTAATGATAATGGCGCCTTACTAGGTCGTAGCAAATGACGTAGCTGAAGGCTATGCTAACTATTGCCTCGGCAAATGAGAGCGTAATTTGTCAGTGAACCATCGCTAGCAAAGTCGACTGTACAACTGGGGCGAGTGCTAGGAAGTCTCTCTAGACCTGCCGTGTGGCGGCGCTCGGTCTGCAATCACTGATAGTGGCGACAGGCGCGTCCGACATATACTAGCGGACCGCAGCCAATTTAAAGGCTACCACCTAGCAAGTGTGGTGTCTGGCGGTGACACCACATCAGGGATGACCAAACCTCCCAGCAAACGGGGCCGCGACATGGCCCCATAACGCACGCGAAATACAGAGAGGCGCCAGATAAACCTGCCAGTTAAACTTTGTAACTTGCGGGACACCATCGCAGGAAGTGGAAATATTTGTGCAATGAACATACGTTTCCATGACCCGAACCTTATGAAGAAGTGAGAGGGAGCGACGCTCGCGTTCAATGATTGCACCCTGAATCTTATCCGTGACAGACTTGCAGTTTATCGTAGCCATCTTTAGCGGACAGCTGTCAATTATAACACCCAACGATCGATATGGGGTGACCTTCGAAGCCCATGGAATTTCAGCAGCGTTAAATCCTCGCTAACTGAGTAAACGACATTTCTGGTCATTAACCCGCGCTCCCGTAAGACGACAAAAGGCATCCAAAACTTCCTTCAGCGGTGGTATATCATCATGGGTACGGAGAAGAACCATAACGTCATTAGCATATGCACAAACGGTAAACCTTCCTCCCAGCAGCGACCATCCACTCAAACGAGCAGCTATAGTTCGCAATAATGGTTCCAGATACAGCACGTAGAGCGACATTGATAATGGACTCCCTTGAAGGACGCCCTGACACACTGCTATGGTGGAAATAAGACGGTCATTTACGTCAATGGATGCCCGAATATCAGTGATTAGAGAGCTAAACAGCCGTCGTGCAGCATTGTTAAAACCAACAGTCGTCAATACTCGCATAAGGAATCCATGATTCACGCGGTATAACGCGTGAAAATCTATGAAAATCAATGAAAAGCAAAGCGCTTGGCACAGGAATGGTGGAAGCAATCGAAATTAAGTCTCGACATTCAGCAACGGGAGTCAAGAGAGTACGACCCGGAAGACAACTTTGATGACTCGCGATGATGGTAGTCAACAATACAGATATTTGGCTATTGACCGCCTGCTCCACTATTTTATAATCATAGTTGAAGAGGATTATTGGGCGGACCTGATCCACACGCGAACGTCCCGGGTTTATGGGAATCAGGACGATTTTAGCAACCTTAAAGCTGGGCGGGAGAAGGCCTCCCTGAAACACTTCATTCACCATGGAAGTTATCGTATTTCCTATTAAGGGCCAAAATCGAATATGATATTCTTTGGGAAGGCCATCGGGGCCTGGTGATTTGTGGGATGGAGAACGAGCCACAATATCAAGTATCTCATCGAGATGGAAAACAGAGAAAAAATCTTCAAGGAGAGCTGGTGTAACAACACGATCAAGGAGGGAGGTGAAATCAACAGACGCTGGACCATCTGAATCCACTTCAGCATAAAGCTCGGACTAGTACTGGTAAAGTTCACGCATGATATCAGATTGGGAGGACCTCTCACGCCCATCTGGAGAACGAATGGTAGAAAGACACGTTCTTTGAGATCGCTTGTGAAGCCGGAGAAGATGATAGAGAGAGGTCAACTCATCTTGTACGATTGAGCGAGGCTGGGAACGCAGTCGCACCCCGTCCACTTGCCTGCGTTTGAGTTGGAGAAGTTTTGCCTTCACACGGTGGACGTCGACGACTCTCAAGGGGGCATCACGAGCATTATCGTAAAGATCTCGAAGGACTGCATAATAAAATTCCCTAGTGCAACTTATTTCAGCCGCCTTTTCAGCGCTAAAATGCTTGAGTGTATTTCGAATCCGGGGTTTAGCAAAGGTAACCCACCATTCGAGAAGTGAGGAATAACGCGTCTTGGACTGGGTTGTCCACTGCCATACGTCTGCGATGATGCCTTTCAGTAGTAGTAGAGGTAGAGGGGTTTTTTGGGCGCACGACAGCAAGGTCTTCAGCGCCCGTTCAGTAACATAGAGAGACGGGTGTCAAAAAAAATCCCACAACAGGAATATAATACGGAACATAAAACACGGATAACAATCGTTGAAAAATATGTGCTCATCCACACCGAAGCGTGGGATGAAGCAAGGTGTCAACAGTATAACATGGACAACACAGGAAGAAAATGGTAGAGGGACCTAAAACAATGTAGCAGATGGAAGTGGCGGGCTGACCGCAAGGAAAAAAGAGAGGAGTCAGCCACTCTGCAACACACTAAAACCTCCAGCCTAAAAGTTTAGGCCAGAGTCCAGATACATCACAAAACTTAAAAACCCTAGACACACACGTCTCATCGTTAGCTAAAACACAAGGCAGATCCCATTCAACTTGTGCTTCCGGCCTTGCGTCACGGTATAAAATGCAGTCTGTTAAAATGTGGCGGACAGAGATCTGCACACAACAAGCATCACAAAACGGGGGATCCTCCCGCCGTAATAAATAGCTATGCGTCAGAGACAGTGCCCAATCCGAAGACGTGTGAGGGCCACCTCTTCCCGCCTGAGCAACCGGCAGGAGGAACGCCACGGCCGAGTGGTTGACTTGACCGACCGCAGTTTATTGGTCGTCACCGCCAGCCATTCCTCCTCCCACAACTCCATGCACTTCCTGTGGAGTGCAGCGATGACTGACTGCAAGGGGATAGGACACTGGACCACATCCTGCTCCCTGCAGGCCTCCTTGGCAGCCCGATCAGCCTGTTCATTGCCCCATATGCCGACATGACCAGGCACCCAGCAGAAGGATACCTCTTTACCCCGCTGTTGGAGCAAGTACAGTTGCTCATGTGTCAGCTGGACCATCTCCTCAGTCGGGTATAGGTTCTGCAGTGATTGTAAGGCACTAAGAGTATCGGAGCAGAGAAGAAATCGATCGCCCCGAACACGATGCATCTGCTCCAGTGCCTCCAGGATCGCGTGGAGCTCCGCTGCGAAAACGGTATATTCAGCAGGGAGGCGAATCCGGGTAACATGATCAGGGAACACCACAGAACAGCCAAGGAAAGTCTCCTGTTTGGAGCCATCAGTATAAACGACAGTGAAACCGTGATGCACATCTAAAATGTTAAAAAACAGAGATTGGAACGTAAAATATGGTGTGCCATCTTTCTTAAAATTAGTAAAAACTAAAATAAGTTTTGGTCTCCGGAGGAGCCAAGGTGGAGATCTGCTCCAACCGCGACGTAAAACACGAAGACCAGCCATAGACATCGCACCGAGGCAAGCCTGTGCGCGAATCCCATAGGGCTGCGTCGCACGTTGCCGGTTATGAAACAATCGTGCCAGAGGAGGTTGAGCAACGGTATGGTATGCAGGGGTGTATGGTGTGGACAAAGTTTTATACGCCTGGCGCACTGTAAGTAGCCGTCGCCGCACATGAAGTGGCGGTTCACCAGCCTCTGCACAGAGGCTGGGTATGGGGCTAGTTCGGAATGCCCCAGTGGCCAACCGAAGCCCTTCATGGTGGACAACGTCCAAAATCCTTAAGTAAGAAGGCCTCGCAGACCCATACACCGTGCACCCATAATCGAGCCGAGATCGCACAAACGCCCTGTAAAACTGGAGCAGACAAGTCCTGTCAGCTCCCCATGTACAGTGGCTAAGACATTTTAAAATACTTAAAGCCTGAAGCGACCGCCGTTTCAGGTCTTTAAGATGAGGTAACCACGTGAGCCTCGAGTCAAAAATGAGCCCCAGAAATCTCACCGTGTCTTTAAAAGTAAGAATAGTGTCCCTCAACCGCAACTCAGGAAAGGTTAAAATCGAACGAGAACGGTTAAAAAGAACACATACAGACTTCTCGGTGGAAAACTTAAAACCACTCTTCCGCGCCCATTCATCCAAACGCCTAATCGTAAGTTGCAACTGACGAGTTGTCGTTGCAAGGCTTGAAGAAGAGCAGAACAAAGAGAAATCATCCACAAACAAAGAACACTGGACGGGACTTTTCACTATGGACGTAATGCTATTAATAGCGATGGCAAAGAGAGTCACACTTAAAACGCTACCCTGAGGGACACCATTCTCCTGCTCAAAGCGATCAGACAGGACGTCACCAATTCGGTATCGAAAATATCGTGGCGAGAGGAAAGACTGAATAAAAAGAGGAAGACAACCACGAAAACCCCATTCGTGAAGCTGCCCCTGGATGAGACGCCTCCAAGTGGTATCTTAGGCCTTCTCGATGTCGAAAAATACACCTAGAAGGTGATGACGGCGGAGGAAAGTTTGTTGTATAGCCGCATCCAGGAGGGCAAGGTTATGGAAAGTGGAACGAAACCTCCTGAACCCACACTGAAAGTGACTAAGGAGTTGCCGGGATTCTAACGTCCAGACAAGGCGGCGGTTGACCATCCGCTCCAAGGTCTTCCCTATGCAACTAGTGAGGGCAATACTACGGTAGCTACTTGGGCTCGTGCTGTCTTTCCCAGGTTTCAAAAAAGGGATTAAAACTGCCTCACGCCACGCGTCAGGAAAGTGACCCGACGCCCAAATGGCATTAAAAAGTGCGAGGAGGAGTTCTCTGTTGCGCATTGTGAGGCGCCATAGCATACTGTAATGGGTCCTGTCGGGACTAGGGGATGTGTCACGAGCTCCAGACAATGCAGAATCCAGCTCCCACATAGAGGATGGGCAGTTGTAAACTTCATGAGAGGTGGACTGGAAGTTCAGACTACATCTCTCAGCAACCGCTCTATGGCGCTGGAAACCTAGATCCTGACTGGTTGTTGCAGTAACTGTGGCAAAATACGCTGCCATAGTCTGGGCAATGTCTCGCGGATCTGTGTGGAGAGTGCCATTAGTCATTACAGCAGCTATGGGGCACCTCCCTCCTCTACCAGAAATTCTCCTGATGGTCTCCCACACAATGGAACTTTTGGTGGAACGATTAATGGTGTTCAGGAACGTTTGCCACGACCTCTTCTTGCTCTCACGAATAATGCGGCGACATCTTGCCCTCGCCACCCGAAAGGCTGCAAGATTCTCAGCAGCCGGCCGACACTTGAACCGACGCAGAGCTGCACGCCTGGCCCTGATTGCAGAGCGGCATTCGCCACTCCACCAAGGCACAGGTGGCCTCTTCCGGTGGCCTGTGGACTGTGGAATGGATGCTGCAGCGGCGTGGTGGACCGTTTTGGTAATATGATCCACACACACCTCAACATTCGCACAGTGTTCGAATTGGACCAACTGGCTATAAATTGTCCAGTCAGCTCCACTGAGCACCCATCGTGGTGGTCTCCTTTCGGGCCCCACGCCATCTGGCAGGTAAATCCGGATTGGGAAATGATCACTGCCGTGCAAGTCAGCAACCACTTCCTAGTGAGCACTGGCGGCAAGAGCTGGAGAGCAAAGCAAGAGATCAGTGGCAGAGAACGACCCAGTCACCGTGCAGAAATGAGTACTCTGTCCTCCATTGAGCAAGTAGGCACAGGATGACAGGGGAAGCCTCTCAATCGCTCTACCCCTGGGGCAGGTAATTGCAGAGCCCCAAAGCACATTGTGGGCATTAAAACCACCACAAATAATGAATGGCTGGGGGAGCTGTGTAAGAAGGTCAGTGAGGGCCGCTTCATCAAGAGCATCATGTGGGGGCAAGTAAAGTGAACAGACAGTCAATGGATGACGCACGTGCACGGACACAGCGACGGCCTGTAAAGTCGTCGTAAGTGAGAGAGGCGAGGAGTGGTAGTCCGTCCTGACGAAAATACCTACGCCTCCTCTAGATCTCTCTCCACGCCGGTAGTCCTTTTTGTGGAGTGTATAGCCTCGTATCTCAGGGGAATATGATGGATGGAAATACGTCTCCTGGAGACAGAAACACAGTGGTCTACCCTGAGAGAGTAGACGAAGTTCCTCCACATGGGTCCTGAACCCTTGCAAGTTCCACTGGAGTATGGGAGCCATCTATGATGGGGGTAGCACCTTCATCCTGTCTCTCCGACGGGGCGGGGAGACTGCAGCTGGTGGAGGGGCAGGCGTGGGGCGAGATGATTGCCCCACACATACATCGGAGTCCATCAACTCTGGGGAAGAGTCAGAGGAAGCCTCACGGAAAACCACATCTGCATGGTCAGACGGTTTACTACGGGATTTGACCCGCTGTTGCTGCTGTATGGGAGCTTTCTGCGGTTTGGTGGGCTTTGGGGGAGCTGATGTGGGAGTGGTAATGGCTGTACTGGGCTTCGGAACATCCTCAGCTGTTGGAGGCGTCAGGGGCTGGCCCAAGTTCGCCACTGTACCTTTGTCTGCCATTCGAATAGGGGCTACTGGCTCTGAAACACTGGCTGCGTTGCAAGTGCACTGACAGCTGCATGTATTAGTGCCAACACTCACCACCTCTGTCTGCGTGGAGGCATCGACTTTTGGAGTAGGCTTCTGAACCAGGGAGGCAAAAGATGTAGCAAATGTGGGAGGTTGCATCGACTGAAAGATCTTCTTGGCCTCACCATAGGGGATACGCTTAGTTGTTTTGATTTCCTGGACTTTGCGTTCCTCTAAAAATATTCGGCAGTCCCTACTCCAAACAGGGTGGTTCCCACAGCAATTGATACATTTGGCTGGAGAGGAGCAACCAACTCCGTCATGAGCAGCTATACCACACTTGCCACAAGTCGCGTCGCCTTTGCATCCTAAGTTGATATGCCCAAAACGCTGGCATTTGAAACAGCGCATTGGGGTCGGGAAATAAGGCCTCACACTAAGGCAAAGAAAGCCAGCTTTCACATGTTCAGGAAGTTTCGTGCTACTGAAGGTTAGAATAAAGGAGTCGAATTTGACAAGATTGCCATCAACCCTCCTCATGATATGTTGAACATCAACAATACCTGCCGGAGCCCACTCGCGTTGCAGTTCTTCCTTGGGAATGTCAACTAGATCATGGCACGTCACAACACCTTTGCTGTAGTTCAAGGTGCTGTGCAGTTCAGTGTCTATGGCATACTCTCCAAGGCATTTAGCAGACTGAAGTTTAGTCGCTTGCTGGGAAGTGGAAGTTTCCACTAGCAAGGTCCCATTACGTAAGCGCTTCACCGATTTTAAGGAGCCACAGATTCCCTCCAATCCCTTTTGTATATAGAAGGGCGAAACCTTCTCGAAACTACCCTCCTTCCGTTTCACAACGAGAAACACATTCGGATCACCAGAATGCATTGTGTTACCTAAGACTGGACTTGTCAAAGAAGTGCCGGAGTCAGGGGGACTGACTGCACGAGCCCTCTTAAGAGACTGGATGTTAGAACCCTCCAGCGGCCCACCCTTTCCGCTGGGAGGAAGAAAAGAGGATTTCGAAGGATCCATCTCGGTCCCACGAGCAGCTAGGGAACTACAAGTCCACCTAGACAGAGCCCCGCGTGCCTAGGTAAGCCTTATACAACTGAGGTGTGGAAGGTTCCCCAGAGGTTACCCGCTAACGACTGTTCCACCTCAACAGCCATGCATCTCATCAGCGCGCAGCACACCTAGAGATTGAGGGGTTGTTTATAGAGGTTTATTCCATCCTCGTGATCCGGGCGGTTAAGCCAAGATCCCCACTCCCTGAAACAGACAACATTCCACCGCCGCGCCGCATGGTGGTCGTTGTAGTATGCCCAGAGCTTACGGTGACAGAGGACAGGCGGCGCTTACCAGTCCCCAGCTAAGGAACCCCGGGGTCGCCAAGCCCGTACCCAGCAAATGAATGCTGAGCCCCTGGGGGCGATGCCTTCCAGAGAGAGGTCCGTGAGATGTAGAGTGTTTAGCTTCCATAAAGGGCGAGAGAGATGGACCCGCTGCGGGACTTGGTTAAAAGTCATTTAAACAGCACGGTGATCAGTGAAACTGGCAGGAATTACATCAATCCATAGAAGCTGACCACATATGGGGGCAGATAAATTAAAACGGTTCAATCGGCTACGTGAAGTAGCTGTAAGAAATGTAAACCGCACCAGTGTAGAATATCTGCAAACCCAAGCATCCTGGGGATGCAAGGACGTCACCATATCATTACTTTCACGACAAAATGTATAATTGGGGGTCTGATCAACACGGCGTAAGACGCAGTTAAAATCGCCCCCTAACAAAACCTTGCGCAGGTTCCGTCGGAGTAAATAAACAACTTCTTCCTTATAGAACCGCGTGCGATCGGATGAAAGACCAGATCCAGACAGAGCGTAAAGAAAAATTAAGGCGAGGTCATAAAAACTACAGCCTATACCTTGACCATCGTCTAGCGTTTCGAAGTCCGTCAGCGGGATTCCATCTCGATAAAGTAAAGCCATAAAAACACAGAATATCCAGGAAGACAAAACACATCAAATAATACCTCTTGTAAACACACGATATCAGCCAGGGAATCGTAAATAAACTGGCGTAACGCAGCAAGCCGTAATTGGGAACGTAACCTATTAACATTGAGAATTAAAAATTTATACGCCTGCATCCGTTAACACATGCAAGGTCAATAAAACAACATTAAGGAAAAGGCACTATCACGTCCATCTCTCCCCAACGTCCGGAGGCGGGGAAAAGAAGGTCTAATGCTAGTCCTCCCCACCTGACGCCGAGGAATCCTCGCTTTTCTTTTACGACGCGCCGCGGCACGGGCAGGTTGAAAACGCTGTTTCACACCACTCCGTGAAAATATACACTCTTTATGTGGAGAGGTTGGGGGCACGTCAAGCTCCGATTTGACAGAGGAGCCATCGGCACCGCACTTATCGGAAGTCGGGAAACACAACTCAGAACGACCAACAGCAACATCAGGTACAGAAGATACAGGTAATGCAGTGCCGGTGTCGGGTGGCATCTCCTGAACATCAGAAAGTGAACCCGTAGAATCTTGTTGCTCGACCGTCTCAGCGTGGAGGAGGGGTGGTACTGCACTAGAACACTGTAAAGGCTGGCCAGCAGGAGACGTCTCTGCGGGAACAACGGAACCCACGAGAACCGTCACGTCGACGGGTGAAGTGGGGGACGCAGATTGAACGCTCATTTCAACATCAACAGAAGCAGCTACATCCTCTCTGGTAATAATGGAACCACAATTAACATCAGTAGACAACGCATTACCGCCAGAAGGTGCACCCTCTGTCGCCGGCCGCGGTGGTCTCGCGGTTAAGGCGCTCAGTCCGGAACCGCGCGACTGCTACGGTCGCAGGTTCGAATCCTGCCTCGGGCATGGATGTGTGTGATGTCCTTAGGTTAGTTAGGTTTAAGTAGTTCTACGTTATAGGGGACTGATGACCACAGAAGTTAAGTCCCATAGTGCTCAGAGCCATTTGAACCATTTTTTTTGCACCCTCTGTCAACGCCGTGTCAGAAGAACGAGACTGGAGTGGGGCGTCCTCGAAATCTGTACAGTCCTCAGTCCGCCGGCGGTTGACGTGCTCTGCAGGAGCCGTCGTCCCCTCGTGGACAGAAGCCGCACTGGTACTCGTCGGTAACGGTGGAAATTCGCGAGGAGTAGGGGATAATGTTGCCCCTACATCGCTTAAAGCTGGAAACTGACTGACAGCTGACTGCGAAGTTACTATGTCTGCTAACGCTAAAGGAAAACGTTTTTGATAAGACGACGTCAGAACAGTAGTACGGCGTTGGCAGTTAGATCTGAGATGACCACTTTCGTTACAGAGAAAACAAGTTCCTTCTTGCCCTGTATACGTAACATGGACGCGGTAATCACAAACAGTTAAGTGGGAAGGAATATTTTTTTAACGCACATTTCCACAGTGCGGATACCATTACAACACTGGAAGCGATGTTGTGCTGACCAGCGTTCCATCGAATATGCCGTATGATTCCAAAAGGAGGCAACGCTGTTTTAAGAAATGAATCGTCCACTGCAGGAGGAAGGTTATAAATTCTAACCGGAGTATACTCGAGTGCCGCATTTTCAAGGATGACGTGACTAACAGAACCATCGCGATGTGTAAACAACACTTTAGAACCAACTTTTTCTCTACTTGAACGGCATCATAAAACTTGACAAAGAATGCATACAAATCAGAATCCAGGTAATCATTATCTACCTGATCAGGTGTAACACGGATAACATCAGCCAACCAATCGTGACTTTTTAAGGAGCCAGGTTGAACACGACGCGTACTCTTGCCAAAACTGAAACGAACAGTAGCTCAACGAGGAATAGATTTAGGAGACTCAACAGACACCATGGCGCTGGCAGAAAACACCGCCGCCAAGAGGAAAACGACAACAAACTGCGCTACGCAACTACGATGTGACTCCGGCCGATACACCAACAAGACTGAGTAGCTTCGACACAAGCGGTGCTGCGACACAGGCGGAAGTTAAGGAAAACCTGCTCGCTCGACGTGCAAGGCGACACTGCGGCTAGACCGCTCGGCTAATCCCGCGCGGCCCACTGTTGAAATAAGCCCTTCATATACTACGTGGCTTGAAGTACAGAGCCAAAAAAAATATTTTTACCGCTCAGGAAAATCGATCGAAAACAAACTCCCCCATATGGGCAACGTCCGTCCCAAAACCTGACCTGAAGACCTGAGCGGAGCTTCAGGACCTTACGCTTTGCATTTTCTTCACAATCCTTCGTGCCACATATGATCAGTTATTGATTGATATAAATTATTTTCAGAATATTTCTGTCTTTCGCGCTGCCAACTTTGTTTACTTTGGCGAAGAATTTGTGGTGAACGCTACGAGGGAGTTTCGTCTATAATCTCTACCTCTCATACGGATTATGCACTTGTGTCTGAACATAGCAGCTCTGTGGAAAGATAAGCGACACCTTTAGTCCTGCATACCTTTCTACAGAGCTACATGTCGCCCATTTCGATGAAAATTGTCTGCACTCATAAGAGCGTATGTCGATCATCACAATAGACATAAGGCACTGACACCCTTTTTTATAAGCTTCGTGTCAATATCTACACACACTCTGTTTCAATGAATACTGTTGTGTTGGCAGAAGATCCAACACCGTGTTGCTAGTGGAGGCCGAAATGCACGCATTTTAGCTCACGCAGGCTGGCGTGAGGAGGGAAGAACTATACTCACGTGAGGTCTGGAACATGACAAGGAATTAGAATTCAGAAAGCGGACGTAATTAGTTTGATACTTAACTTAAATCCGTTAATGATGAACGTCGCTCTTGACGGTACATGATTCACAATATTATCTGTTCAGAATACATTCATTGTAACTGAATATGGCGCCTTGCTAGGTCGTAGCAAATGATGTAGCTGAAGGCTATGCCAAACTGTCGTCTCTGCAAATGAGAGCGTATGTAGACCGTGAAGCATCGCTAGCAAAGTGGGCTGTACAACTGGAGCGAGTGCTAGGGAGTCTCTAGACTAGACCTGCCGCGTGGAGGCGCTCGGTCTGTAATCACTGATAGTGGCGACACGCGGGTCCGACGTATACTCACGGACCGCAGCCGATTTAAATGCTACCACCTAGCAAGTGTGGTGTCGGGCGGTGACACCACAAATACTCAGTATTTCACAAGTAATAAATTTATGTTTACCCATATAGATAGCGATTGCAATAGGTATTTGTCTTGATTACAACCTCAGTACAAAATTAAGTACTCACGTAAGGCTGCTTTGAAATTACAGCAAGTGTCCATATGTACAAGTGAACTTTCGCGTGAATTAAATACCTTCTCACAAACAGTACTTGTTTTGTAATGTGAGTTTCGTTTTGTGAAATACGAAGGACATCAATGCTGAGGTCTCTGACTGTGAGAAAAAATCTCCTAGAAACAGATGGAATTGCACGCAGGGAAAACTTTGCAGTAAAGCAGGATGTACGACATAAAACCAACATTACCCAATTAAATGGCATTTCCGAAAAAAATAAGCTGAAATCCAGATGAACCATGGTTCAAGATAATGTTTGCTGACTGCCTATGGAACTGTCTACAACCAGGGATTTGTAAAGTCTTAGACATAAAACCAGTCCAGCTGCCACAAAGGCAGTCAGAATCGTTCACTCAAGATGGCCACTATAATGAGCTGGCCATAAGCATTCTATGTCTGCCCATGTGCACTACCTGGCAACACTGTAGAATGCAAACGTGCATGGAGTAAGTGCTGTCACCCTCCACGAGCTGTCGCAGTGCTGTATCTACTCAGGGGCGAGTGTTAAGCACCGTCCAATGTAAGTATAAAGTTTCGAGTTCTAGTCCACTCCATTCCTTTATTTTTAAATGACATTTAGATTGACTGAAATATAGTACGCTTCACATTCTAAGCCAGTTGTAATAACCAAACCTTCCACAAACTATTCTTCAAAACAGCTCGCGGCTGCATCAAGATAAGAACAGTTTATGCTTGAGAGGTTCCTCGCCTTCAGTGGCCACTGGCTACCAGCCATATTCCAAATGCCATCTAACGCAGGGTGCCGGTAGCTGGATGAATGTGGCACAGGGCTTTGAGTGAATTAACGAGATGTGTCAGAAAAGCAACAAGACTGATTTTCCTATCTACCAATGTTTTTATTGCTTTCAAACAACGATATTTTCCTCTTCAGAGTACTTCCCTTCGTCAGCTACTCACCAGTGGAGTCGTTGTTCTAGTCTTGGTAGTGGCGCTGAAAGGCCTTTAACGTGCCGGGCACATTCTTGACAGTGTTCTCCATAGTCCCAAAATACCAAAATAACGTCCTTTTTTAGGCATTTTCCAGTTTAGGGCGAATAAAAAAGTCACAAGGACTCACATCAGGTGAAAACAGGAGCTGCTGAACGGCAAGGGTCCCTTTTGAGGTCAAAAATTCCGTGATGGAAGTGGCCCTGTGGCATGGGGCATTGCCATGACGCAGCATCCAGTTGTCTGCAGTGTCTGGTCTCCCTCGTGTCACCCTTTCCCTGAGTCTTTCAAAGACAGCTTTATACAACTCTTGGTTGCCAGTTCGTCCAGGAGGAGCAGTCTCACAGGATCACACACATTTCCCTTGTTTTCGTTGGTTTATGAAACTGTTCTCCCTCAGCGAGATTCATCTTCAACGCGTTCTCGACTTCCAAAAATGAATTGTGCCAGCAGAAATCTAGGGCTTTATATTAGAAATGTTCCCCAACGGCCTGTTTCAACTTGTCAAAGGTCACACACGTGGATTTCCCAAGTTCGACACAAAACGTAATGACATAACATTGCTCTAAACTCCACTGTTCCATTTTCATAACACACAACAAGGATATCACTACACTGATGGCGCTCTCTGACATCCCCTGATAGCTGTAAGGAGCTGAAACTCGGATGAGCATTTGGAAGGGATGAACACATAGGTCTGCACAAGTAGAACGACACAGCGTTGCCAGCTCGGTTCGCAGTGTTGTCAGTCTCATTGCTTTTCTGAATGAGATTTTCACTCTGCAGCAAAGTGTGCGCAACCATGCGAGTGATCTGGTAATGCTGTGTTGTTGTTCTTGTGTAGAGCAATGCTTTCATCCCTCCCTGAAACTCAGAGTTTCACCTCTGTATATACATTATGTGATTCCTGAGAGTGCCATGAGTGGTGTTGCGTTTTTATTGTCTGTTACGAAAATGGAACAGGGGAATTTAGAGCAGCGTTATGCCATCAAGGTTGATGTTGAATTGGGGAATCCGCGAGTTTGACCTTAGATAACTAGAAACCGGTCCTTAGGAAACAATTTTATAAAGAGCGCAAGTTTCTCACTGTCGCTAATAGATTTAGGAAGACCTAGAACACGTTGAAGAAGAACTGTGCCCAGAGAGAGCCTTCAAAATCCGACCAAAACATCGAATGTGTGTGGGCTCTTGTGAGATTCTTCATCCACGACAAACCGTCAAGCAAGAGTTTCACAAAGGCGTCCTTTAAAAGCCAGGAAAAGTGTGAATCGAGTGAGGCTGGACAATACAGCAGGTGGATGCTGCTGGATTATGACAACACTCCACTTCGAGTGGTCACATCCATCACAGATTTTTTGACCTCAAACGGCATTTCTGTTGTTCCATAACCCTCAGTATTCACATGATTTGAGTCTCTGCCACTTTTTCTTTTCCCAAAACTGAATGTTGTTCAGAGTTCTCAAATTACGTCCATTTAAATTATTTTTCAAAGGATTGTGACAACCATGTTAAATGACCTAACAATTGAAGCCCTTCAGTTCTTATACCAAGACTGGAGTGACTCTACGGGAGTGCACATCCTGAAGGGAACTACTTAGGAGTGGACAATATTCTTGATGAAAAAATTAAAACTGTGGTAGAAAAGTAATGACAGTGATGTTTTTTCTTACACATCTTGTATATGACATACACATACTGGGGCCAAACTGCTGGTACGAGGGTTGTATTCTCCTAAACTGTACTTGTACAATACGTCTTCTTTGTATGCGATTTCTACTTTTTGCGAGAATGCATTGAATGAAGTGTACAAGGATTTAATGCTTTACATTTTTCCTTTTCTTGGTTTAATACCATAACGTTGGATCGGTGTCAAAGCTAAAATTTATTTTGAACTTCTTTAGTCACAGAACTTTCCATCAAAAACAAGAGTGATATTTTTTCCTGGTGCAGTAGGTTTGCTTGTGTCATGAGGAAGCAAGACAACTCAGTCGCAAAAACAGCGCTCCACATCAACCCAGGAGGAACAAGACTAAGAGGAAGACCGGCAAAGAGATGGACTGACAACGTCAGGGGAGACAAGCACGTTGTTGGCTTAACACCAGAAGATGTCAACGACAGGGAGAAATGAAGGACATGTAGCAAAACAGCAGACACCGCTAGTCGGGATTAACGCTTGGTAAGAAAGAGAGAGTAGGTCAGCTTGTATTATTTTTCCTGTCTGACGTTATGGATCTCAAGTGTGATGGTATACTTTGAAGCTATTACTGTGATAACCTTTTTGCTATTTACTTTTGTCCGTCTGTTTACTTTCCTTCATTTCCGTTTTAAACTACATAATCTCCTTACATTCGAGCGCTCACACACTTCCAACAATGAAATGTATGCCTCACCCCTCCTTTCTGTCTGTGTTATAGGATCCACCTTTCTAACGGAGGGTTAAACAACAGAATTATCGAAATGTATTTCTTGTTTTCCCAATTCCATAACTTGCATTGTTGTACATTACAAAATATCTTGGAGACTATGATTTACTTTTTCTGTACCATCACAGTCCTCACGCTTATGTGTACTTTGACAATAGGCATAATAATAATCATTTAATATCTTACTTCCCATTCACTCCATCATTCCGCGACTACATCTACATGGATACTCTGCAAATCACATTTAAGTGCCTGGCAGAGGTTTCACCGAACCACCTTCACAATTCTCTATTATTCCAATCTCGTATAGCGCGCGGAAAGAATGAACACCAATATCTTTCCGTACGAGCTCTGATTTCCCTTATTTTATCGTGATAATCGTTTCTCCCTATGTAGGTCGGCGTCAACAAAATATTTTCGCATTCGAAGCAGAAAGTTGGTGATTGGGCTGGACATCATTAAAAGAAAGGCGTTTTTAGTTGCGACGCAAACTTCTTACGAAATTCCAAATCCTGCATCATTTCTGTGGCACTCTCTCCCACATTTCACGATAATAGAAAACGTGCTGCACTTCTTTGAACTTTTTCGATGTACTCCGTCAGTCCTATCTGGTACGTCTTCCATACTGCGCAGCAGTATTCTAAATGAAATACATGTGTTACATTTTCCAAGTGTCCTGCCAACAAAACGCAGTCTTCGGTTAGCCTTCCCCACGTTTTCTATGTGTTCCTTCCAGTTTCAGTTGCCAATTTTCGCACCATACAGATATATTTTCTAAATCGGTTTGCAATTTGTTTTGATCTTCTGATGACTTCATTAGTCGATAAACTACAGCGTCATCTGCAAACAACCTAAGATTACTGCGCAGATTGTCTCCCAAATCGTTTATATAGATAAGGAAAAGCAAAGGGGCTATAACACTACCTTGGGGAACCCAGAAATCACTTCTTATTTACTCGATGACTCTCCGTCAATTACTACGAACTGTGACCACGCTGACAGGAAATCGCAAATCCAGTCACATAACTGAGACGATGTTCCATAAGCGCGCAATTTCACTACGAGCCGCTTTTGTAGTACCGTGTCAAAAGCCTTCCAAAAATTCCAGAAATACGGAATCGGTCTGAAATCCCTTGGCGCGACCATTACGGTCGCAGGTTCGAATCCTGCCTCTGGCATCGATGTGTGTGATGTCCTTAGGTTAGTTAGGTTAAAGTAGTTCTAAGTTCTAGGGGACTGTTGACCTCAGTTGTTATGTCCCTAAGTGCTCAGAGCCATTTGAACCGTTTTTTCTTTTTTTTTTTTTTGAAATCCCTTGTCAACAGCACTCAACACTTCACGTGAATAAAGAGCTTGTTGTATTTCACAGAAACGATGTTTTCTAAACCCATGTTGACTGTGTCTCAATAGACCGTTTTCTTCGAGGTAACTCATAATGTTAGAACACAATATATGTTCCAAAATCCTGCTACATATCGACGTTAACGATATGGGCCTGTAATTTAGTTGATTACTCCTACTTCTTGAATATTAGTGTGACCTGTGCAACTTTCCAGTGTATGGGTACGGATCTTTGTCGAGCGAACGGTTGTATATGATTGTTAAGTATGGAGCTAATGCATCAGCAAACTCCGAAAGGAACCTAATTGGTATACAGTCTGGACCAGAAGACTTGCTTTTATTAAGTGACCTAAGTTGCTTCACTACCCCGAGGATATTTACTTCTACGTTACTCATGTTGGCAGCCATTCTCGAGTCGAATTCTGGAGTATTTACTTCGTCTTCTTTTGTGAAGGCATTTCGGAAAGCTGTGTTTACGAACTCTGCTTTGGCAGCACTGGCTTCGCTAGTACCTCCATTGCAATCGCGCAGAGAATGCACTGATTGTTTCTTGCGTTGACATACTACACTTACGACCAGATTCTATTTGGATTTTCTGCCAGGTTTCGAGACAAAGTTTCGTTGTGGAAACTGACCATCTTTTACAGAAGCTCGAAATTTAGCGTGGACTTCAATGCGAGATGCTTATAACAATCTTGGGGATTTTGAGTCTTTTTAAATTTGGCATGTTTGTTTCGTTGTTTCTGCAACAATGTCCTAACCCGTTTGTTTACCAAGGAGGATCAGCTTCGTCGTTTGCTAATTTATTTGGTCTAAATCTCTCAATTGCCGCCGATACTGTTTCTTTGAATTCAAGCCACATCTGGTTTACACTTATATTATTAACTTGGAATGAGTGGAGATTTTCTCTCAGGAAGGCGTCAAGTGAATTTTTATCTGCTTTTTTGAATAGATATATTATTGGTTTATTTTTGGACTATTAGGGGGTTACAATATTCAATCTCGCTACGGGAACCCTATCTTCACTAATCCCTGTATCTGTTTTGATGCTCGTTATTAACACAGGATTATTTGTTGCTAAGATGTCAAGTGTGTTTTCACAAACGGATACGATTCACGTGGGCCTATGAACTAACTACTCGAAATAATTTTCAGAGAATGCATTTAGCACAATTTCGGCTGATATTTTATGCGTACCTCCGGAATTAAACATGTATTTTCGCCAACATATCGAGGGTACCACCAACTGTTACCGTATGAGGCTGGTACGAGTTTGAAATCAAACTCAAGTTTTCTTTGGACCTTTCAGGAACTGCATCATCTAAATTGGGAGGTCGGTAAAAAGATCCTATTGTTATTTTATTCCGGTTGCCAACAATGACCTCTGCCCATACTAATTCACAGGAAGTATTTACTTCAGTTTCGCGACAAGTTAAACTACTTCTCACAGAAACAAACACACCACCGCCAACAGTGTGTAGCTTATCGTTTCAGAACACTGTTAGGTTCTTCGCAAAAATTTCGGCTGAGCGTATATCCGGCTTTTGCCAGCTTTCAGTGCCTATAACGGTTTGAGCATCAGTGCTTTCTATTAGCGCTTGGAGCTCTGGTACTTTCTCAACACAGCTACGACAGTTTACAACTGTTATACCAATGGTTCCCCCATCTACGTTGTTCCTGTGTTCGGCCTGCCCCTTTGTGCCTTAAGCCCTTCTTGTTATTTCCCGAGATCCTCTAACCTTAAAAACAGCCCAGCCCACGCCACACAGTCGCTGCTACCCGTGTAGCAGCCTCCTGCGTATAGTGGACACCTGACCCAGTCAGCGGAACCCGAAACCAAACCACACTTTGGCACATGTCGAGGGATCTGCAGCCTCCACGGTCGCAGAACCGTCTGAGCTTCTGATTCAGACCCTCCACTCGGCTCTGTACCTCAGGTTCGCAAGCGGTCCTGTCGATTATGCTGCAAATGGTCAGCTCCGCATTGCTCTTGCCAGCAAGACTGGCCGCGTTTAACACTTCTGTTAGCCGCTCGAAATCAGAGAGAATCTCTTGTGATCCATAGTGACACACATCATTGGTACCGACACCCACCTGCAATTGGCTGCATCCTTTGCTCTTCATGGCATCCGGGAGGACCCTTTCCACATCTGGAATGACTCCACTCGGTATGCACTCGGATTGCACATTGGTTTTCTTTCCCTTCTTGGCAGCCAAGTCCCTAAGGGGCCCCATAACGCGCATAAAGCTGGAGCTCCGAACAACCGATAATCCCACCCTCTGTGATTGCCCGGATTTGCAGGCTGAGTGGTTTCAATTATAAACAAATTAGCAATAATTAATTACAGTCGTAATAAGCATAATGACCACAGTTTTGTTTCGAAATTATGTTTTAATCACCAGATAATTTCATAATCCATAAGAAGCTGATGCCTCTCGACCACAGACGTAACGATAACCATGGTTCACTGCTGAAAGCTGCTGCCCGCTGCGGGTTTCTTACATAACATGGGCGCGTAATGAAGCGCTGTGCCACAAGGTCATTCTTATTTTTTTTTACTTTATTTTTATGTTTTTCATAGAATTGCTCTTACAAAAAACGGCCCTGAGCACTATTGGACTTAACATCTGAGATCATAAATCCCGTAGAACTTAGAACTTCTTAAACCTAAGTAACCTAAGAACGTCACATACATCCATGCCCGAGGCAAGATTCGAACGTGTAACCCTAACGGTCGCGCGGTTCCAAACTGAAGCGCCAGGAACCGCTCGGTCACTGCGGCCTGCATTTGCTTTTACAGTGCATGGTGATTCAGTTAATTGTGCAACTGGCGAAGATGATAACAGAAAACACGTAGCGACACATTCAATGTAAATGATGAAGTTCCTAGAGATTTCATATATATATAGTTATCCTGCACTGCTTCAGCGTTTACTAAGGGATTGGCATCGGAATGAAAAACAGTTTGAGTCACTCCAGTTTATCTTCCTTTCCCAGTATTGTATAATCATGATAGATCTAACGATAAATATGTGATACACGAGAATTGGTAGAATGTAAGACATATCTTGGTAGTGTATGAAATTTGCTAATGATTTGGACAAATGCACAGGCTGCGCATTTAGTAACAGAAAGTGACTGTCCGACAGTATTATCACAGCTACAGTCCACCTGTAATATAAATGAGTCGTGTGAACAAGGACCGACGCTGTAAATTTACCAATACTTTTCTGGATTCTAATATGGTACGAAACTTGTGGGAAGGTTACTGCTTAAACAAGACAATTTTCCGTAACTCGGCACACGCAGTACTCTAAAAACTTTTACGCGTGTGGTGCGACACTATACTCCAATCACAAAAGATTACCGTTTCATTCGTATTTCCACTTCTTCTGCTGCAGGGCGACAGTACAATTTGTTATGAAAATTTTGCACTTACGTCTTTTTACTATACAGCGGAAAAACACTGCAGTTGGCAGTCAAAACACCGTCTTTAACAACACAACCACCTTTAACCAAGTCTGTTGTGCGTTACAACCATTCAGCTTAATATTTCCCAATTGGAAATTCTAACGTGAATAGCTGTAATTAAAACTATCTTCACTTCTAGGTCGTCGTTTGTAGAATGATTAGTATTAATTTTAGAGTACGGTACGTTTCCTGTGTGAAAGAAAAAATGGAATTATTGTTACTTTTTACTCAGAACTTGCATTGTATATAAATTTTATTTACCACCTACTTAGTTTCATGGCTTTACCTCAGACTATTCCTAAGCCGTGACGTCTATTTGTAGGTGATGATGTAGACATATAGCATTCTCAAAGGGAAAACATCAAATAAATGAGATGAAACACGTGGTCACCACACACACACACACACACACACACACACACACACACACACACACATACACACAATGAACAGCTTCAATTATCCTGAAACTATATTCATTAAATGTAAAGATCGAATAGAAAGCCATTTACATATATGATTCTATTAAATATTACATGCTTTTTAACTCGTCGGCAAAAAGCCAAATAATAATTTCTCGGAGAGTGGTAACAATTTTAGATCGATCCTATTTACGGCAAAGTTAAATTCAGTTTTCGAGACACATATTATAGTTGGATGTCAATTAAGCTCGAAGCTCACATTTTGCTAACGGGTGTGGTCAGTTATTCACATAAACAACTGACACGAACAGTGTAAAAGAAGCCTCAAATACTTCCTGCGCGGCTGCATGCGGGTTTCGCATGTCACTTGCGAGAATCTCCACTCGGGTTTAACGCTCTGAAATGATTACCATTGCTCTTCTTGGTCACGGAGTCTATGTGACGGCTTGACTTTCATCCTCCAAAGCGATAACATTGAAGGCACGGCTCACGCAACAATAAATGACAGTTGACGATCGCTGAAGTCATATCCGCGGAAACGCATCCCTTCAGTCGGAGCGCGTCGGGAAGTGTTCCCGTCGCTGTGCCCGAGGCGAAGAGGAAGCCGTACTACGTGCCGTGGCACGAGCACGGAAAGATAAGTGATGTGTTGCGCACGGTATCAGGTAAGAGACGTAGCAGTGGAAAGCGCATTGATTACAAGTTGCAGAATTTGGATGCTGTGTTTACCGCCCCACTTTCATGACAGGCCTTTAATATGGACTCAACAGCTTTGCAAGTTTCATTCAACGATATTACTTATTATGAGAGACAAAGATACTGAAGCACAGTGTAGTCGTTATTTCTTTGCTTGAAATGCGGGGCGGTTTGCGTGGTTTTGTTTGCTATGCAGTTCGTAAATACACGAAATGTAAAAGACATTATATATGACTTTCAAAATTCCCTTAGTGTTGATACACATTTCGAAGTGCTAGAGTTTAATCACTGTAGCTTCCATTTTGTATCTATTTTGCGTTTCATTAATACTTTGCTGAACTGACGTGAACTTATAGCGCGTGCTACTCAACCGTTGTACGCTCCTGTTGGTAATTCGTTGTCGTACGTCGTAGCCAGTCTGATTTTCAATTGCTACTGTGTACTATCACCAGTCGCTTTGGTTTTTTTTCCGACTATATCTCCATTTACGAAATTGGGGCTAAAAATTGCTCCGAGTGAAAGAAAGTACAAATCAACTTCGTGTATGAAACACAGAAAGTTACGAAGAAGCAGTATTGTTCTTTATCCACATCCGATTAATTATTCACCGTGTTCACTTCCTACCATTTTTCACGGGAACTCTAGCAATAAAAAGGTCATACGCAGGGTAAGTGCACCTTTACCTTTTCTTATGCAACGGTAGTTTGACGTGTGAGATGCACATGTGGTTGACTTGTAATCTTTGTTCATGTCTATATCAGCAGACACTGGTTGTAATATCATTCGCCTAACATCAGTAATATTACAACGTTCGCAGCAAATATGAGTAAGAAATAGTTTTTGTGTTTCATTTATTCCTAAATTTCAGTTTTATAGATAAAGTCAAGAAGGTTGTACATCCAAAAATGGGCCATACGATCAAGTCTGAACGTAATGGGTTGGGTATCCATGACCACAAACTTAACATTAACTTTATAACCATAGTCAGCTTAACATTAACTTTATAACCATAGTCAGGAATGCGATCTCTCCATCCCCTCTACCCAATAGCGATTAAACAAAAATGCGTTACGCAAATGGATACACCTCACATCATCATTTTCCTTTCAAGAATTAAGCTATCGCCCCTTCCAAACCTAACAAACAGAATCATTTCAATCTTTTCTGAAGTCCTCCAACAACTCTTTTCCCATTATAATTGTAGTTCACGATTTTCTGTAGAACCTGGCATTCTCATGAGGTTTTGTATCTATTTTTCAAGATCCATTCGATTTTCATGTTGAAAATATTTCATTCTGTTCCATGATTTCCAATCACGTCACTGTTCTTTCTTTTCATGGTCTCCAAAGTTTCATTTACATAGTGTAACAAAGTAATCACCATCATCCAGCATCATTAATATCCTTAGATCTTTGTCACACTTTAACAAAGTAATCACCATCATCCATCATCATTAATATCCTTTGGGCCTTTGTCACACTTTAGCGTGGGGTCTGCCTTGATACCATTGATTTGGCGATGTTAGGGTTAGTGGGTGGCTGGATGCACTTCCTCTTGTACCCCATACTCCCCGTGATGGAATTGGTGTACCTCAGCTGTATGTGTCTAGTGCTAGCCATGAAATAGTGCGAACGTTTTGAAATGTCTGCGAGTAGTGTATCTGAAACGTATGGCGTGGGGGGGGGGGGGGGGGAAGAGCCCAGTATCCACCTGGTGGGATGTGGAAAACCGCCTAGAAACCACATCCAGGCTGACTGGCCGTCGTCAGTAATCTGCTGGGGGGTTACGATCCATAGCCGGGGCGCCTATGCGAGTCCAGGAAGCAGCGCATTAACGCCCTTGACTAATCTGGCAGGTCTAACGAAGTAATCACCATCACTTTACAAAATTTCGTACTGGTTTCTTTTTGCACTTTAGGGGTCACTTTTCTGTTACTGGTTCCAAACACAGTTCGAAGGTGGATTAATTTGAAAACAAAATTTTCAGTATCGTCGCCTAAACACTGGTTCTAAAAGCGAACTATCTGAGACACTTTCTGTCACACTGGATATTTTCTTCGGAATGTCATTATTTTTGTTTTATAGCTAGAAACTTTTATATTGCAAACTCATAGACAGCTGTGATACGGGATATGCATGTAAATCATACTTAAGCTGAACTGCAAATCTAAAGTCTAGTGGCGGAACATATTCACCTTTTAAAAATATCATAACATGGAAATAAACTGCAGTCGTGCATCGGAATCTACTACTAGACCCCGTTAAAGGTTCAAAGCACACACCGTTTGAAGCGTTACTCCCCCTGGACAGATGTCGGCATTGTGCACTTTGTGTGAAGGTATAAGGCTCACAGCAAACTTGCAGTAGTGCATCAAAATCTAATACTGGTCTCCCAGGAAAGGTTCAAAGCACAGACTGTTTGAAGCGTTACTGCCCCTGGACAGAAGTCAGCATTGTGCATTTTATATTCAACCCCGATGAAATTTCTGTGTCTCATCGTCAATGTGATGGTTCAAGGGTTACAGTAATCCTGCAGTGGTGCATCGGAATTTAATTCTGGTCTCAAAGGAAAGGTTCAAAGCACATATTGTTTGCGGCGTTACGACCCCTGAACAGAACTCAGAATTGTGCCTTTTGTATTCAATCCCGATGCAATTTCTGTGTTTCATCATCAATGTGAAGGTCCAAGGGTTACACTTAACTTGCAGTGGTGCATCGTAATCTACTACTGCTCTCACAGGAAAGGTTCCAGCACGGACTGCTTGAAGAGTCTCTCGCCCTGGACCGAGGTTGTAATTGTGCCCTTTGTGCGATTTTTGTGTTTCATCGTTAATGCAAATGTCCAAGAGTTACAGTAAACCTCCAATTGTGCTCCGTAGTCTACTGCTGGTGTAACGGGAAGGGTTCCAAAACAGACTGTTTGAGGCCTTTCTTCCCCTGGACACAAGTCAGCGCTGTGCCTTTTATTTCATTCCGATGCAATTTCTGTGTTTCATTGTCAACGTGAAGGACAGACCAATGGTTACAGTAACCTGCCGTGGTGCATCGGAATCTATTACTGGTCTGCCAGGAAAGATACCTACTCTGATTGTTTGAAGCGTTACTCCCCTTGGACATAAGTCGGGATTCAGCCTTTTGTATTCAATCCGATGCAATCTCTGTAATTCATTATCAGTGTGATGCACCAATGTTTACAGTAACCTGCCGTGGTTCATCAGATTTCAATACTAGTCTCACAAGAAATGTGTAGTGGCTTGGCAAGACAGCCTAGCCACTAGAAGGTAGCCGAAAGGCACGCGTTTAAGCTCACGCAGGCTGACGTGAGGTCTGGAACTGGTAAAGTAATTATACTATCAAGAAAGGTACGTAGCTGCTGGAATACTTAACTTTAATCCATAATTAGTGAACATGGATCTGACGGTACAGGCATCACAAGATTAGCAGCAAATGATAATGGCGCCTTGCTAGGTCGTAGCAAATGAAGTAGCTGAAGGCTATGCTAACTATTGCCTCGGCAAATGAGAGCGTAATTTGTCAGTGAACCATCGCTAGCAAAGTCGGCTGTACAACTGGGGCGAGTGCTAGGAAGTCTCTCTAGACCTGCCGTGTGGCGGCGCTCGGTCTGCAATCACTGACAGTGGCGACACGCGGGTCCAACGTATACTAACGGACCGCGGCCGATTTAAAGGCTACCACCTAGCAAGTGTGGTGTCTGGCGGTGACACCACAAAATATTCCATCTCAGATTGTTTGAGGCGTTACCCCCCTGGACAGAAGTCGGCATTGTGCCTTTTTTATTCAATCCTGATACAATTTCTGTTTTTCATCGGCAATGTAAAGGTCCAAGGGATACAGTTGATCTTTCATGGTGTATTGGAATGTAATACTGGTCTCACAGGAATGATTCAAACTCAGAATTTTAGAGGTGTGACTCCCCCTGGCAGAAGTCGCCATTGTGCTTTTTTTATTCAATACTGATGCAAATTCTGTGTTTCATCGTCAATGTGAACGACCAAGGGTTACAGTAATCCTGCAGTGGTGCATCGGAATTTAATACTGGTTTCAAAGTAAAGGTTCAAAGCACAGATTTTTTGGAGTGTTTCTTCCACCTGAACAGAAATCGGCATTGTGCCTTTTGTATTCAATCCCGATGCAATTTCATTGTCTCATCGTCAATGTAGATGCCGAAGGATTACAGTAAACTTGCAGTGGTGCATCGTAATCTGCTGCTAGACTCCGAGGAAAAGTTCCAGCACAGACCGTTTGAAGCGTTTCTCCCCCTGGACCGAAGTCAGCATTGGGCATTTGTATTCAATCCCGATGCAATAGCTGTGTTTCATCATCATGTACTATACCTGCCGAGATGCATCTGAATCTTATAATATACTCCCAGGGAAGGTTCAGATCACAGTTTGTTTGAAGCGTTACTCCCCCTGTACAGTAGTCGGCATTGTGCCTTCTTTATTTAATCCAGATGCAATTTCTGTGTTTCAACGTCAATGTGAATGTCCAAGATTTTCAGTAAACCTGCAGTGGTGCATCGGAATCTACTATTGGATTATCAAGAAAGGTACATAGCACAGACTGATTGAAACATTACTCCCCACTGGACAGAAATTGGCATTGTGACTTTAGTATTCAATCCCGATGCAATTCCTATGTTTCGTCGTCAATGTTATGGTCGAAGGGCTACAGAAATCCTGTAGTGGTGCATCGGAATCTGATACTGGTCTCCCAGGAAAGATTTGAACACAGACTGTTTGTGGCGATACCCGCCATGGACAAAAGTTGGCGTTGTGCCCTTTTTATTCAATCCCGAAGCAAATTCTGTGTTTCACCATCAATGTGAAGGTCAAAGGGTTACAGTAAACCTGCAGTGGTAAATCGGAATCTACTACTGGACTCCCAGGAAGTGTTCAAAGCACAGACTGTTTGGAGCGTTACTCCCACTGGGCAGAAGTCGTCACTGTGCCTTTTGTATTCAGTCCGATGCAATATCTGTGATTCAAAGTCAGTGTGAAGCACCAGGGCGCACAACTACAGTGGTCATTAGCGCCCTGACTAAGTAATGAATGCACTGCGAGGCACAAGATTAAAACAGCAACTAAAAAGGACAAAACTATAAAAGACAAAAGATTGATAGAAAACAGTTTAATCAAATGTCCTTAGACAGGTCTATCAGGTGGATAAAACTAAGAACGCGAGCAGATGCTCCTGGGTCATCCGCTAAAATGGCATCCAGAGTACATGGCAATGTGGCGTACAGTCAGCAAGTGCTCACAAGGGCAGAACCGCGCCGGCGCAGCCGTCAGCAGACGGCGATGGCTGAACCGGCAGTGTTGCATCGGAATCTATTGCTGGACTCCCAGGAATGGTTCCAAAGCACAGAACTTTAGAGACGTTATTATCTTTGGAAAGAAGCCGACATTGTGCCTTTTGTTTCAATCCCGATGCAATTTCTGTGTTTCATAGTCAATGTGAAAGTCCAAGGGTTACATTAAACCCGCAGTGGTGATTCCCAATTTAATACTGGTCTTCCAGAAAAGTTGCCAATACAGACTGTTTGAAGCGTTACTCGCCATAGACAGAAATCGGCGTTGTGTCTTTTTTATTTAATCCCTACGCAATTTTAGCCTTTCACCGTCAATATAATGGTCCAAGGGTTACAGTAAATCTGTAGCGGTGCATTGCAACCTACCATTGGACTCCCAGGAATGGTTCAAACACAGACTGTTTGAGGCGTTTCTCCACCTGGACAGAGGTCGGCATTATGCACTTTGTTTTTAATCCTGATGCAATTTCTGTGTTTCATCGTCAATGTGAAGGTCCAAGGGTTAGAGAATACCGGCCGTGGTGTATTGGAATCTGAAATTGGTCTCCCAGGAAAGTTTCCAACACAGTCTGTTTGATGCTCTATTCCCCCTGGACATAAGTCGGCATTTTGACATTTGTATTCAATCACGTTACAATTTCTTGTTTCTTCGTCAATGTGATGGTCCAAGGATTACAGTAAACCAGCCGTGGTCTATCGGTATGTTATACTGGTCTCCCAGGAAAGGTTCAAGGAACAGACTGTTTGAAGCGTTACTAGCCAATCACAGAATTTGACATTGTGCATTTTGTATTCAATCCCGATGCCATTTCTGTGTGTCACCGTCTGTGTGTGGTCCAAGGATTGCAGTAAACGAGCCGCAATGCATCGGAATTAAACACCGGATCTCCAGGAAAGTTCAAAGCATAGACTGCTTGAGACGTTACTCTCCCTGAATAGATTTCGGCATTGTGCCTTTTTTATTATATACCGATGCAATTTTGCGTTTCATTGTCAATGTGAAGGCCCAAAGGTTACAGTAAACCTGCCGTGCAGGATCTAAATCTAATACTGGTCTTCCAGGAAAGTTTCCAACACAACCTGTTTTAAACGATACCCCACCTGGACAGAAGTCGGCATTACGACTTTTGTATTCAATCCCGATGCAATTTCTGTGTTTCATCGACAATGTAAAGGTCCAAGGCATACAGGTTTTAACCCCCTGGACAGACGTCGGCATTGTGCCTTTTGTATTCAGTCACGATGCAATATCTGTGTTTCATTATCAATGTGTAGATTCAAGTGTTACAGTGAGCCAGCAACCGTCTATCGGAATCTATTACTAGATTCCCATGAGAGGTTCTAACCACAAACTGTTTGACACCTTACTCCTCTTGAGAGGAGTTGGCATTGTTACTCTTGTATTCAATCCCGTTGCAATTTCTGTGTTTCATCGTCAATGTAAAGGTCCAAGGGTTAAAGAATACCAGCAGTGGTGCATCGGAATCTAACACTGGACTCACAGGAATATTTCAATCACAGACTGTTTGAGGCCTTACTCCCCTGGACAGAAGTCGAAAATGTGCATTTTGTACTGAATACCGTTGCAATTTCTGTGTTTCATCGTGTATGTAAAGGGCCACGTTTTACAGGAAACCTGCAGTGGTGCATCGGAAACTAATACTGTACTCCCATGAGAGTTTCAATCACAGACTGTTTGGGGCGCTACACCCCCTGGACAGAAGTCGGCATTATGCCTATTGTATTTAATCTCGTGGCAAGTTTCATCGTCAATATAAGGGTCGAAGGGTTACAGTGAGCCTCCAGTCTTGTATCGGAATCCATAACTGGATTCCCGTGAAACGTTCAAACCACAGACTGTTTGAAGCCATACTCCACGTGGACACAAGTTGTCATTGTTCCTTTCGTATTCAATCACGATGTAATTTCTGTCTCTCGTCGTCAATGTAACGGTCCAAGGGTAACAGAAACCCTGCAGTGATGCATCAGAATCCAATACTGGAGTCTCAGAAAAGTTTCAATCCCATGCTGTTTGAGGTGTTGCTCCCCCTGGACAGAAGTCGGCATTGAGATTTTTGTATTCAATCACGATGCAATCTCGATGTTTCATCGTCAATGTAAAGTTCCAAGGATTACAATAATCACGCAGTGGTGCATAGGAAACTAACACAGGACTCCCACGGAAGTTTCAATCACAGACTGTTTGAGGCGTTGCTCCCCCTGGACAGAAGCCGGCATTGTTCCGAGTGCATTTAATCACGATGTAATTTCTGTGTTTCATCGTCAACGTAAAGGTCCAAGGTTTACAGTGAGCTTCCAGCCGTGTATCAGAATCAATTCCTATATTGCCATGAAAGGTTCGAACCGCAGATTGTTTCAAGCCATACTCCCTCTGGAAACAAGGCGTCATTGTTCCTCTGGTATTCAATCACGATGTACTTTCTGTGTTTCATCGTCTATGGAAACGTCCAAGGGTTATAGAAAACCTGCAGTGTTTCATCGGAATGTAATACTGGACTCCCAGGAATGATTCAATCACAAACTGTATGAGGCGGTCCTCCCCCTTGACAGAAGTCGCCATTGTGCATTTTGTACTTAACCTCGATGCAATCTCTGTGTTTCATCATCAATGTAAAGGTAAAAGGGTTACAGTAAACCTGCACTAGTGAATCGGAAACTAATACTGGACTCCCAGGAAAGTTTGAATCACAAACTTTTGGGGCGATACTCCCCCCGGATAGAAGTCGTACTTTTTCCACTTGTATTCAATTCTGATGCAATTTCTGTGTTTCATACACAATGTAAAGGTCCATGGCATACAGAAAATCTGCACTGGTATATCGGAATCTAATACTGGACTCGCGGGAAAGCTTCAGTCACAGACTGTTTGAAGCCTTACTCCCCCTAGACATGGGTTCACATTGTTCTTCCCGTATTCAGTCCCGATACAATTTCTATGTTTTATCGTCAACGTGAGAGTCCAAGGGTTGCAGAAAACCTACAGTCGTGCATCGGAATCTAATACTGGACTCCCAGGAAAGTTTCAATTACTAACTGTTTGAGGCGTTACTCCCCCTGGAAAGAAGACGGCATTGTGCCTTTTGTATTTAATCCCAATGGAATCTCTGTGTTTCATCGTCACTGTGAAGGTCCAAGGTTTACAGTGCTCTTCCGTTCATGTATCGGAATCTATTACTGGATTCCCATGAAAGGTTCAAACCGAAGACTGTTTGAAGCCATACTCCACCTGGACAAAAGTTGTCATTGTTCCTCTTGTATTCAATCACGAGGCAATTTCTGTGTTTCATCGTCAATGTATTGGACCAAGGGTTACGGAAAACCTGCAGTGGTGCATTGGAATCTAATACTGCACATCCACGAAAGTTTCAATCACAGACTGTTTGAGGCGTTACTCCCCCTGGACCAAAGTCGACATTGTGCCTTTTCTGTTTAATCCCGATGTAATTTCTGTGCTTCATCGACAGTGTAAACGTACAAGCGTTACAGAATACCTGCAGTGGTTGATCGAAATCTAATACTGGACTCCCAGGAAAGTTTCAATCACAGAATAATTGAGTCGTTACTCCCCCTGGACAGATGTCGGAAATGTGCCTTTTGTATTCAATCCCGTTGCAATTTCTGTGTTTCATCGTATATGTAAAGGGCCAAGTTTTCCAGGAAACATGCAGTGGTGCATTGGAAACTAAAACTGGACTCCCATGAATGTTTCAATTACTGACTGTTTGAGGCGCTACTCCCCCTTGACAGAAGTCGGCATTGCGCCTTTTGTATTCACTCCCGATGAAATCTCTGAGTTTCATCGACAATGTAAAGGTCCAAGGGTTACAAAAAACCTGTAGTGGTGCACCGGTAAAGTACTACTGGACTCCCAGGAAAGTTTTAATCATAGACTCTTTCAGGCGTTACTCCCCCTGGACAGAAGTCGGCAGTGTGCATTTTGTAGTCATCCCGACGCAATTTCTGCGTTTCATCGTGAATGTAAAGGTAAACCTGCATTGGTGCATCGGAAACTAATGATGGAATCCCGGAAAGTTTCAATCACAGATTGTTTGAGGCGTTACACCCCCTGGATAGAAGTCGGCATTGTTCCGCTTGTATTCAATTCTGATGCAATTTCTGTGCTTCATCGTCAATGTGAAGGTCCAACGGATAACAGAAAACCTGCAGTGGTGCACCGGAATCTATTACAGGATTCCCAGGAAAGTTTCAATCACAGACTGTTTGAGGCGTTACTCCCCCTGGACAGAAGTCGGCATTGTTCCTCTTGTATTCAATTCCGATACAAATTTTGTGTTTCATCGTCAATGTTAAGGTCCAAGGCTTACAGAAAAACTGCAGTGGTGCATCGGAAACGAATACTGGACTCAAAGGAATGTTTCAATCACAGACTGTACCAGGCGTTACTCCCCTCGGACAGAAGGGGGAATTGTGATCTTTATATTCAATCACGATGCAATCTCTGTGTTTCATCGTCAATGTAAAGGTCCGAGGATTACAATAAACGAGCAGTGGTGCAAAGGAAACTAACACAGGACTCCCACGAAAGTTTCAATCACAGACTGTTTGAGGCGTTACTCCACTTGACAGGAAACGGCAATATTCCTCTTGCAATCAATCACGATGCAATATAGGGTTACAGTAAACCTGCACTAGTGAATCGGAAACTAATACTGGACTCCCGGTAAAGTTTCAATCATGGAATTTTGGGGCGATACTCCCACCGGACAGAAGTCGTCATTGTTTCTCTTGTATTCAATTTCGATGCGATTTCTGTGATTCATAGACAATATAAAGGTCCAAGGCATACAGAAAATCTGCACTGGTGCATCAGAATCTAATACTGGACTCCCAGGAAAGATTCCATCACAGACTGTTTGTGGCTTTACTCCTCATTGTTCTTCCTGTATTCAGTCCCGATACAATTTCTATGTTTCATCCTCAACGTGAAAGTCAAAGGGTTGCAGAATACCTGCAGTGGTGCCTCGGAATCTAATATTGAACTTCCAGGAAAGTTTCAATCACAGACTGTTTGAGGCGTTATTCCCCCTGAACGGAAGGCGGCATTGTTCCAATTGTTTTCAATCCCGATGCAAAATCTGTGTTTCATCGTTAATGTAGATGTCCAAGGCTTATAGAAAACCTTCAGTGGTTCAACGGGATCTAATACTGGACTCCCTGGAATGTTTCAATCACAGTCATTTGAGGTTTTACTCCCCCTGCACAGAAGTCTTCATTGTGCCTTTTCTATTCAATCCCGATTCAATCTCTGTGTTTCATTGTCAATGTAAAGTTTCAAGGGTTACAGAAAACTGGCAGTGTTGCATCGGAAACAAAAACTGGACTCCCAGGAAAGTTTCAATCACAGACTGTTTGAGGCGATACTCCCTTGGCCAGAAATCGGCAATGAGCCTTTTTTATTCGATCCCGATGCAACTAATGAGTTGCATCATAAATGTATAAGTCCAGGGGTTACAGAAAACCTGCAGTGCTGCAACGGAATCTAATACTGGACTCCCAGGAAAGTTTCAGTCACAGACGGTTTGAGGCGTTACTCCCCCTGCAAAGCAGTCGACATTGTTCCACTTGTATTCAATCCCGATTATATTTCTGTGTTTCATCGTCTATGTAAAGGTCCAAGGGTTACAGAAGACCTGCAGTGGCGCATCGGAATCTAACGCAGGACTCCCAGGAAAGTTCCAGCCACAGACTATTTGATGCGTTACTCCCCCTTGACGGAAGAGGGCAATGTGCCTTTTGTATTCAATCCCGATGCAATCTCTGTGTTTCATTGTCAATGTAAAGGTCCAAGGGTTACAGAAAACCTGCAGTGGTGCATCTAGACCCAAAGGAATGTTTCAATCACAGACTGTAGAGGCGTTAATCCCCCTGGACAGAAGTTGGCATGGTGCCTTTTGTATTCAGCCCAAATGCAATTTCTGTGTTTCATCGTCAATGTAAGGGTCCAAGAGTTACAGAAAGCATGAAGTGGTGCATCGAAATCAAACACTGGACTCCCAGGAATGTTTCAATCAGAGACTGTTTGAGGCGATACTGCCCATAGACAGATGTCAACAATGAGCATTTTGTATTGAATCCCGATGCAATTTCTGTGTTTCATTGTGTATGTAATGGGCCGCGTTTTACAGGAAACCAGCAGTGGTGCATCGTAAACCGGAAACTGATGCTGGACTCCAAGGAATGTTTCAATCACAAACTGTTTTAGGCGTTACGCCCCCCCCCCCCCCCCCCCTGGACAGAAGTAGGCTTTGTTCCCTCTGTACGCAATCTCGATGACATTTCTGTGTTTTATCGCCAATGTAAACGTGAAACGGTTACAGCAAACCTGCAGTGGTGCATCGAAATCTAATACAGGACTCCCAGGGAAGTTTCGCTCACAGACTCTTTGAGGCGTTGCTCCCCCTGGATAGAAGTCGATAATGTGCATTTTGTATTGAATCCCGATGCAATTTCTGTAATTCATCGCGTATGTAAACGGCCAAATTTTACCGGTACCTGCAGTGGTGCATCGGAAACTAATACTGGACTCCTACGAAAGTTTCAATCACAGACTGTTTGGGGCGCCAATCGCTCTGGACAGAAGTCGGCATAGTGCCTTTTGTATTCAATCCCGATGAAATATCTGAATTTCACCGACAATATAAATGTCCAAGGGTTACAAAAAAACCTGTAGTGGTGCACCGGAAACTACTACTAGACTCCCAGGAAAGTTTTAATTACAGAGTATTTCAGGCGTTACTCCCCCTGGACAGAAGTCGGCAATGAAAATTTTGTATTCATCCCGATGCAATTTCTGTGTTTCATCGAGAATGTAAAGGTCCACGGGCTACAGTAAACCTGCATTGGTGCATCGGTAATTAATGATGGACTCCCGGAAAGTTTCAAACACAGACTGTTTGAGGCGCTGCACCCCCTGGATAGAAGTCAGCTTTGTTCCTCTTGTATTCAGTCCCAATGCAATTTCAGTGCTTCATCGTCAATGTGAGGGTTCAAGGGATACAGTAAACCTGCAGTTGTGCACCGGAATATAAAACTGGTGACGCAAGAAAGTCTCAAAACATAGAAACTAAGAAACGTCTGTCTTCTTGTACTTAAGTTGGCATTGTGCCCTTTGTATTTAATTCCGATGCAATATTTGTGTTCCACTGTCAGAGTGAAAGTCCAAGGGATACAGTAAACCTGAAGTGAAATATCAGAATGTGAAACAGGTCTCACAGGAAAATGTCAAAGCACAGAGAGTAAGAAGACTACGTCTCCTTGTACATACGTCGGCACGGTGCCTTTTGTATTAAATTCCGATGCTATTTCTATGTTTCATCGTCAATGTGAAGGTCCAAGGGATACAGTAAACCTGCAGTGGTGCATCGGAATGTAAAACTGGTGACACAGGAAAGGCTCAAAACACAGACACTAAGAAAAGTTTGTCCTCTTGTACTTATGTCGGCATTTTACCTTTTGTATTTAATTCCGATGCAATTTTTGAGTTTCATCGTCAAAGTGAAGTTCCAAGGGATACAGTAAACCTGATCTGAAGCATCTGAACCTAAATCTGGTCTGACAGGAAAGGCTCAAAACATAGACGGTAAGAAGACTCAGTCTTCTTGTAGTTAAGTCGGCATTGTGCCTTTTGCATTTAATTCCGGTGCAATTTTTGAGACTCAACGTCAAAGTAAAGGTACCAGGGATACAGTAATCGTGAAGTGAAGCATCGGAATCTAAAACTGGTCTCACAGGAGAGGTTCAAAGCATAGACAGTAAGAAGACTCAGTCTTCTTGTACTTAATTCGGCATTGTGCCTTTTGCATTTCATTCCGCTTCAATTTTTGTGTTTCATCGTCAAAGTGACGGTCCAAGGGATACTGTAAACCTGAAGTGAAACACCGGAATCTAAAACTGATCTCACAGGAAAGGCTAAAAACAAAGATACTAAGAAAAAGCAGTCTTCTTGTACTTACGTCGACATTGTGCCTTTTGTATTTAATTCCGTTGCAATTGCTGTGTTTCATCGTCAAAGTGAGGGTCCAAGGGATACAGTAAACCCGAATTGAAGCATCGGAATCTAAAAACGGTCTCACAGGAAAGGCTCAAAGCATAAACAGTAAGAAGACTCAGTCTTTTTGCATTTAAACTGCATTGTGATTTTTTTATTTAGTTTCGATAGAATTTCTGTGTTTCTTCGTCAATGTGAAGGTCCAAGGGATACAGTAAACCGGAAGTGAAGCATCGGAATCTAAAACTGGTGACATAGGAAAGGCTAAAAACAAAGATACTAAGAAAAAGCAGTCTTCTTGTACTTAAGTCGACATTGTGCCATTTGTACTTAATTCCGATGCAATTTTGGGGTTTCATCGTCAAAGTGAAGGTCCAAGGGATACAGTATACCTGATGTGCAGCATCAGAATCTAAAACAGGTGACACAATAAATGCTCAAATCATAGACACTAAGAAAAGTCAGTCTTCTTGTACTTAAGTTGACATTTTGCATTTTGTATTTAATTCCGATTATTTTCTTGTGTTTCATAGTAAAACTGAATGTCCAAGGGAGACAGTAAACCTGAATTGAAGCATCGGAATCTGAAGCTGGACTCACAGGAAAATGTCAAATCTAAGACGGTATGAAAACTCAGTCTTCTTGTAAGTAAGTCGGCATTGTGCCTTTTGATTTAATTCCGATCCAATATTTGTGTTTCATCGTGAAAGTGAAGGTCTAAGGGATACAGTAAACCTGAAGTGAAGTGTCGGAATCTAAAACTGGTCTCACAGGAAAATGACAAATCATAGACAGTAAGAAGACTCAGTCTTCTTGTACTTATGTCGGCATTGTGCTTTTGTATTTAATTCCGATGCAATTTTTGTGTTTCATCATCAAAGTGAAGGTCCAAGGGATCCAGTAAACCTGAAGTGAAGCAACGGAATCTAAAACTGGTCTCACAGGAAAGGCTCAAAGCATAGACAGTAAGAAGATTCAGTCTTCTTGTACTTAAGTCGGCAATGTGCCTATTGTATTTAATGCCAATGCAGTTTCTGTGTTTCACTGTCATAGTGAACGTCCGAGTGTAAAGTAAACCTGCAGTTGTTCATCGTAATCTAAAACTGGTGAAACAGGAAAGGCTCAAATCATAGACAGTAGGAAAAGTCAGTCTTCTTGTACTTCAGTTGGCATTTTGCTTTTGTATTTAATTCCGATGCAATTTTTGCGTTTCATCGTTAATGTGAAGCTCCAAGGAATACAGAAACCTGCAGTTGTTTATCGGAATCAAAAACCGGTGACTCAGGAAGTCCTCAAAACATAGACACTAAGAAAAGTCAGTCTTCTTGTTTTTAAGACGACATTGTGCTTTTGTATTTATTTCCGATTCTATTCTTGTGTTTCATCGTCAAACTGAAGGTCCATGGGATACAGTAAACCTGAAGTGAGGCATCGAAATCTAGAACTGGTCTCACAGGAATGGCTCAAAGCAGAGACAGCAAGAAGACTCAGTCTTTTGTATTTAAGCTGCTTTGTGACTTTTGTGTTTAATTCCGAAGCAATTTCTTTGTTTCATCGTCAATGTGAACATCCAAGGGGTACAGTAAACCTGCAGTTGTGCATCGGAATCTAAAAGTTGTGACCCAAAAAGGCTCAAATCATAGATACTAAGAAAGGTCAGTCCTCTTGTACTTAAGTCGAGATTGTGCCATTTGTACTTAATTCCGATGCAATTTTGGGGTTTAATCGTCAAAGTGAAGGTCCAAGGGATATAGGATACCTGAAGTGAAGCATCGGAATCTAAAACAGGTGACACAGGAAAGGCGCATAACATAGACACTAAGAAAAGTCAGTCTTCTTGTACTTAAGTTGGCATTTTGCATTTCGTATTTAATTCTAATTCTATTCTTGTGTTTCATCATCAGACTGAAGGTCCAAGGGATACAGTAAACCTGATGTGAAGCATCGGAATCTAAACTGGTCTCACAGGAAAGGCTCAAAACATAGACAGTAAGAAGACTCAGTCTTTTTGTATTTAAGTCGGCATTGTGCAATTTCTATTTAATTCCGATGCAATTCTTACGTTTCATCTTCAAAGTGAAGGTCCTAGGGATACAGTAAACCTGCATTTGTTCATCGGAATCTAAAACTGGTTTCACAGGAAAGGCTCAAATCATAGGCACTAAGAAAAGTGAGTCTACTTGTGCTTAAGCCGGCATTGTGCATTTTGTATTTAATTCAGATGCAATCTTTGCGTTTCATTGTCAAAGAGAAGGTCCATGGGATGCAGCATACCTGCAGTTGCGCATCGCAATCTAAAACAGGTCTCACAGGAATGGCTGAATTCATAGACGGTAAGAAGACTCAGTATTCTTGTACTTAAGTCGGCATTGTGCCTTTTGTATTTAATACCGATGCAATTTCTGTGTTTCATCGTCAATGTGAAGTTTCAAGGGATACAGTAAACCTGCGGTTGTGCATCGGAATGTAAAACTGGTGACATAGAAAAGGGTCAAATCATAGACACTAAGAAAAATCAGTCTCCTTGAACTTAAGTCATAGTTGTGCCTTTTGTATTTAATTCCGATGCAATTTTTGTGTTTCATCGACAAAGTGAAGGTCCAAGGGATACAGTAAAACTGAAGTGAAGCATCGGAATCTAAATCTGGTATCACAGGAAAGGCTCAAACATAGACGGTAAGAAGGCTCCGTAATCTTGTACTTAAGTCGGCATTGTGCCTTTTGTATTTAATTCCGATGCAATTTCTGTGTTTAATCGTCAATGTGAAGGTCCAAGGGATACAGTAAACCTGCTGTTGTGCATCAGAATGTCAGACTGGTGACACAGGAAAGGCTCAAAACATAGATACTATGAAAAGTCTGTCTTCTTGTACTTAAGTCGGCGTTGTGCCTTTTGTATTTAATTCCGATGCAACTATTGTGTTTCTTCTTCAATGTGAGGGTCTAAGGGATACAGTTAAACTGAAGTGAAGAATCGGAATCTAAAACTGGGTCCATAGGAAAGGCTAGAAACATTGACAGTAAGAAGACTCAGTCTTCTTGTACTTAAGTCGGCATTGTGCTTTTTGTGTTTAATGCCGATGCAATCTCTGTGTTTCATTGTCAAAGTGTAGGTCCAAGGGATACAGAAAAACTGCAGTTTTTCATCGGAATCTAAAACTGGTGACACAGGAAAGGCTCAAATCATAGACACTAAGAAAAGTCAATTTTCTTATACTTAAGTTGGCATTTTTCCTTTTGTATTTGATTCCGATGCAATTTTTGCGTGTCAACGTCAAAGTGAAGGTCCAAGGAATAGAGTAAACCTGCTGCTGTTTATCAGAATCTAAAACTGGTGACACAGGAAAGCCTCAAAAGGTAGACACTAAGAAAAATCAGTCTTCTTGTACTTAAATCGGCATTGTGCCTTTTGTATTTAATTCCGATGAAATTCTTGTGTTTCATCGTCATATTGAAGGTCCAAGGGATACAGTAAACCTGAAGTGAAACATCGGCATCTAAAACTGGTATCACAGGAAAGGCTCAAACATAGACGGTAAGAAGACTCAGTCTTCTTGTACTTAATTCGGCATTGTGCCTTTTGCATTTAATTCCGATCCAATTTTTGTGTTTAATCATCAATATGAAGGACCAAGGGATACAGTAAACCTGAAGTGAAACATCGGCATCTATAACTGGTGTCACAGGAAAATTTCAAAACATAGACCGTAAGAACACTTAGTCTTCTTGTACTTAAGTGGGCATTGTGACTTTTGTGTTTAATTCCGATGCAATTTATGTGTTTCATCGTCAATGTGATGGTCCAAGGGATGCAGTAAACCTGCAGTTGTGCATCGGAATCTAAAACTGGTGACACAGGAAAGGCTCAAATCATAGAAACTAAGAAAAGTCAGTCTTCTGTACTTAAGTCGTCATTGTGCATTTTGCATTTAATTGCGATGCAATTTTTGTGTTTAATCGTCAATGTGAAGGTCCAAGGGATACAGACAACCTGTAGTTGAGCATCGGAATCTAACACTGGTGACACAGAAAAGGCTCAAAAAAAAAAAAAAAAAAAAAAACAGTAAGAAGACTCAGTTTTCTTGTACTTAAGTTGGCAATGTGCCTTTTGTATTGAATTCCGTTCCAATTTTTGTGTTTCATCGTCAATGAGAATGTACAAGGGATACAGTATACCTGCAGTTGTGTATCGGAATCTAAAACAGGTGACACAGGGAAGGTTCGAGACATAGACAGTAAGAAGACTCAGTCTTCTTGTACTTCAGTGGGCATTGTGACTTTTGTATTTAATGCCATTGCAATTTCTGTGTTTCATCGTCCAAGTAAAGGCCCAAGGCATACAATAAACCTGAAGTGAAGCATCGGTATCTAAATCTGTTGACACAGGAACGGCTCAAACATAGATGGTAAGAAGTCTCAACCTACTTGTACTTAAGTCGGCGTTGCACACTTTGTATTTAATTCCGATGCTATTTCTGTGTTTCATCGCCAAAGTGAAGGTCCAAGGGGTACAGTAAACCTTAAGTGATCATCGGAATATAAAACTGGTCTCACAGGAAAGGCTCAAATCATAGTCGGTAGGAAAACTCAGTCTACTTGTACTTAAATCGGCATTGTGCTTTTGTATTTACTTTCGATGCAATTTGTGTGTTTCATCGTCAATGTGAAGGTCCAAGGAACACAGTAAACCGGAAGTGAAGCATCGGAATCTAAAACTGGTATCACAGGAAAGGCTCAATTCATAGATGGTAAGAAGACTCAGTATTCTTGTACTTAAGTCGGCATTGTGCCTTTTGTATTTAATACCGACGCAATTTCTGTGTTTCATCGTCAATGTGAAGGTCCAAGGGATACAGTAAACCTGAAGTGAAGCATCGCAATCTAAAACTGGTCTCCCAATAAAGGCTTAAATCATAGACCGTAAGAACACTCAGCCTTCTTATACTGAAGTGGGCATTGTGAGATTTGTGTTTAATTCCGATGCAATTTATGTCTTTCATCGTCAATTTTAAGGTCCAAGGGATACATTAAACCTGCAGTTGTGCATCGGAATATAAAACTGGTGACACAGGAAAGGCTCAAATCATAGAAACTAAGAAAACTCAGTCTTCTGTACTTAAGTCGTCATTGTGCATTTTGCATTTACTTCCGATGCATTTTTTGTGTTTTATCGTCAATGTGAAGGTCCAAGGGATACAGTAAACCTGTAGTTGAGCATCGGAATCTAAAACTGGTGACACAGGAGAGGCTCAAAAAAAAAAAAAAAAACAGTAAGATGACTCAGTTTTCTTGTACTTAAGTTGGTATTGTGCCTTTTGTATTGAATTCCGATGCAATTTCTGTGTTTCATCGTCAATGTGAAGGTACAAGGGATACAGTACACCTGCAGTTGTGTATCGGAATCTAAAACAGGTGACACAGGAAAGGTTCAAAACATAGACAGTAAGAAGACTCAGTCTTCTTGTACTTAAGAAGGCATTGTGCCTATTGTATTTAATTCCTATGGAATTTCTGTGTTTCATCGACAATGTAAAGGTCCTACCTTTAGTGTTTAATTCAGATGCAAATTTTGTGTGTCATCGTCTAAGTGAATTTCCAATTGATACAGTAAACCTAAAGTGAAGCATCGGAATCTATAACTGGTCTCACAGGAAAGGCTCAAAACATAGACGGCAGGAAGACTCAATCTTCTTGTACTTAAGTGGGCATTGTGACTTTTGTATTTAATGCCGTTACAATTTCTGTGTTTCATCGTCCAAGTAAAGATGCAAGGGATACAGCAAACCTGAAGTGAAGCATCGGTATCTAAATCTGTTGACACGGGAAAGGCTAAAAACATAGACAGTAAGAAGACTTGGTCTTCTTGTACTAAAATCGGCATTGATCATTTTGTATTATTTCTGGTGTAATTTTTGTGTTTCATCGTCAAAGTGAAGGTCCAAGGGATACAGTAGACCTGCAGTAGTGCATCGGAATCTAAAACTGGTGACACAGGGAAGGCTCAAATCATAGACACTAAGAACAGTCAGTCATCTTGTACTTATTTCGGCATTGTGCATTTTTTAATTATTGCCAATGCAATTTCAGTGTTTCATCGTGAATGTGAAGGTACAATGGATACAGTAAACCTGAAGTTAAGCATTGGAATCTAAAACTGGTCTCACAGGAAAGGCTCAAATCATAGACGGTAAGAAGACTCAGCCTTCTTGCACTTAAGTGGGCATTGTGAATTTTATATTTAATTCCGTTGCAATTTCTGTGTTTCATCGTCAAAGTGAAGGTCCAAGGGATACAGTAAACCTGCAGTAGCGCATCGGAATCCAAAACTGGTGACACAGGGAAGGCTCAAATCATTGACACTTAGAAAAGTCAGTCTTCATGTACTTAAGTCATCATTGTGCATTTTGCATTGGATTCCGATGCAATTGTTGTGTTTTATCGTCAAAGTGAAGCTCCAAGGGATACAGTAAACCTGAAGTGAAGCGTCGGAATCACACGGAAGGCTCAAACAGAGACGTTAAGAAGACTCAGTAATCTTGTACTTAAGTCGGCATTGTGCCCTTTGTATTTAATTCCGATTCTATTTCTGTGTTTCATCGTCAATGTGAAGGTCCAAGGGATACAGTAAACCTGAAGTGTAGCATCAGAATTTAAAACAGGTCTCACAGGAAAGGCCCAAAACATAGACAGTAAGACTCAGTCTTCTTGTTCTTAAGCCGGCATTGTGCCTTTTGTATTTAATTCCGATGGAATGTCTGTGTTTCATCGTCAAAGGGAAGGTCCAAGGGATACAGTAAACCTGAATTCAAGGTTCGGAATTTAAAACTGGTATCACAGGAAAGCTTCAAATCATAGACGGTAAGAAGACTCAGTCTCCTCGCACTTAAGTCGGCATGGTGTAATTTCAATTTAATTCCCATGCAATTTCTGTGTTTCATCGTCAAAGTGAAGGTCCAAGGGATACAGTAAACCTGCAGTTGTGCATCGGAATCTAAAAGTGGTGACACAGGAAAGGCTCAAAACATAGACACTAAGAAAAGTCAGTCTCCCCTTACATAATTCGGCATTGTGAATTTTGTATTTAATTCCGATGCAATTGTTGCGTTACATCGTCAACGTGAAGGTGCAAGGGATTCTGTAAACCTGCAGTTGTGCATCGGAATCTAAAACAGGTGTCACAAGAAAGGCTCAAATCATAGACACTAAGAAATGTCAGTCTTCTTGTACATAATTCGGCATTGTGACTTTTGTATTTAATGCTGATGCAAATGTTACGTTACATCGTCAAAGTGAAGGTGCTAGGGAAACCTGCTGTTGTGCATCGGAATCAAAAACTGGTCTCACAGGAAAGGCTCAAATCCTAGACCGTAAGAAAACTCAGTCTTCTTGTACTTAAGTCGGCATAGTGCCTTTTGTATTTAATTCCGATGAAATTTCTGTCTTTCATCGTCAATGTGAAATTTCAAGGGATACAGTAAAGTGGCAGTTGTGCATCGGAATCTAAAACTGGTGACACAGGAAAGGCTCAAAACATACACATTAAGAAAAGTCAGTTTTCTTGTACTTAAGTAGGCATTGTGCCCTTTGTATTTAATTCCGATGGAATTTTTGTGTTTCATCGTCAAAGTGATGCTCCTAGGGATACAATAAACCTGAAGTGAAGCAACGGAATATAAAATTGGTATCACAGGATAGGCTAAAACATAGACGGTAAGAAAACTCAGTCTTCTTGTACTTAAGTCGGCATTGTGCTTTTTGTATTTAAATCCGATGCAATATCTGTGTTTCATCGTCAATGTGAAGTTTCAAGAGATACAGTAAACCAGCAGTTGCGCATCGGAACCTAAAGCTGATAACACAGGAAAGGCTCAAAACATAGACACTAAAAAAGTCAGTCTCCTTGTACTTAAGTCGGCATTGTGCCTTTTGTATCTAATTACCGACACAATTTTGGTGTTTCATCGTCGAGGTGAAGGTCCAAGGGGGACAGTAAACCTGAAGTCAAGTATCGAAATTTAAAACTGGTCTCACAGGAACGGCCCAAAACATAGACGATAAGAAGACTCAGTCTTCTTACCCTTAAGTCCGCATTGTGACTTTTGTGTTTAATTCCGAAACAATTTTTGTGTTTCATCGTCAAAGTGAATGTCCAAGGGATACAGTAAACCTGCAGTTGTATATCGGAATCTAAAACTGGTGTCACAGGAAAGGGTCAGAACATAGACCGTAAACCGAGCGAGGTGGCGCAGTGGTTAGACACTGGACTCGCATTCGGGAGGACGACGGTTCAATCCCGCGTCCGGCCATCCTGATTTAGGTTTCCCGTGATTTCCCTAAATCGCTCCAGGCAAATGCCGGGATGGTTCCTCTGTAAGGGTACGGCCGACTTCCTTCCCCATCCTTCCCTAATCCGATGAGACCGATGACCACGCTGTCTGGTCTCCTTCCCCAACCAACCAACCAACCATAGACCGTAAGAAGACTCAATCTTCTTGTACTTAAGTTGGCATTGTGCCTTTTGTATCTAATTCCGACGTAATTTCTGTGTTTCGTCTTCAAAGTGATGGTCCAACGGTTAGAGTAAACCGGCAGTTATTCATCGGAATCCAATATTGGTGACACAGGATAGGCTCAACTCATAGACACTGAGAGAAGTCAGTCTACTTGTACTTCAGACGGCATTGTGCCTTTTGTATTTCATTCCGATGCAATTTTTTCATTTCATCGTGAAAGTTAAGGCCCAAGGGATACAGTAAACCTGCTGTTGTGCATAGTAATCTGAACTGGTGACACATGAAAGCCTCATAACATAGACACAAAGACAATTCAATCTTAACGTACTTAAGTCGTCATTCTGCCTTTTGTATTTAATTCCGACGCTACTTTTGTGTTTCATCGTCAAAGTGAAGGTCCAAGGGATACAGTAAACCTGAAGAGAAGCATCGGAATCTTAAACTAGTCTCACAGGAATCGCTCAAATCATAGACGGTAAGAAGCTTCAGTCTTCTTGTACTTAGGTGGGCATTGTGATTTTGTATTTAATTCCGATGCAATTTCTGTGTTTCATCGTCAATGTGAAGGTCCATGGGATACAGTAAACCTGAAGTGAAGCATCGGAATCTTCAACTGGTCTCACAGGAATCGCTCAAATCATAGACGGTAAGAAGACTCAGTCTTCTTGTAATTAAGTGGGCATTGTGATTTTGTATTTAATTCCGATGCAATTTCTGTGTTTCATCGTCAATGTGAAGGTACAAGGGATACAGTACACCTGCAGTTGTGTATCGGAATCTAAAACAGGTGACACAGGAAAGGTTCAAAACATAGACAGTAAGAAGACTCAGTCTTCTTGTACTTAAGAAGGCATTGAGCCTATTGTATTTAATTCCTATGGAATTTCTGTGTTTCATCGACAATGTAAAGGTCCTACCGTTAGTGTTTAATTCAGATGCAAATTTTCTGTGTCATCGTCTAAGTGAATTTCCAAGGGATACAGTAAACCTAAAGTGAAGCATCGGAATCTATAACTGGTCTCACAGGAAAGGCTCAAAACATAGACGGTAGGAAGACTCAACCTTCTTTACTTAAGTGGGCTTTGTGACTTTTGTATTTAATGCCATTGCAATTTCTGTGTTTCATCGTCCAAGTAAAGATCCAAGGGATACAGTAAACCTGAAGTGAAGCATCGGTATCTAAATCTGTTGACACGGGAAAGGCTAAAAACATAGACAGTAAGTAGACTTGGTCTTCTTGTACTAAAATCGGCATTGATCATTTTGTATTAATTCTGGTGTAATTTTTGTGTTTCATCGTCAAAGTAAAGGTCCAAGGGATACAGTAAACCTGCAGTAGTGCATCGGAATCTAAAACTGGTGACACAGGGAAGGCTCAAATCATAGACACTAAGAAAAGTCAGTCATCTTGTACTTATTTCGGCATTGTGCATTTTTTAATTATTGCCAATGCAATTTCAGTGTTTCATCGTGAACGTGAAGGTCCAAGGGATACAGTAAACCTGTAGTTGAGCATCGGAATCTAAAACTGGTGACACAGGAGAGGCTCAAAAAAAAAAACAGTAAGATGACTCAGTTATCTTGTACTTAAGTTGGCATTGCGCCTTTTGTATTGAATTCCGATGCAATTTCTGTGTTTCATCGTCAATGTGAAGGTACAAGGGATACAGTACACCTGCAGTTGTGTATCGGAATCTAAAACAGGTGACACAGGAAAGGTTCAAAACATAGACAGTAAGAAGACTCTGTCTTCTTGTACTTAAGATGGCATTGTGCCTATTGTATTTAATTCCTATGGAATTTCTCTGTTTCATCGACAATGTAAAGGTCCTACCTTTAGTGTTTAATTCAGATGCAAATTTTGTGTGTCATCGTCTAAGTGAATTTCCAAGGGATACAGTAAACCTGAAGTGAAGCATCGGAATCTATAACTGGTCTCACAGGAAAGGCTCGAAACATAGACGGTAGGAAGACTCAATCTTCTTGTACTTAAGTGGGCATTGTGACTTTTGCATTTAATGCCATTGCAATTTCTGTGTTTCATCGTCCAAGTAAAGATCCAAGGGATACAGTAAACCTGAAGTGAAGCATCGGTATCTAAATCTGTTGACACGGGAAAGGCTCAAAACATAGACAGTAAGAAAACTTGGTCTTCTTGTACTAAAATCGGCATTGATCATTTTGTATTAATTCTGGTGTAATTTTTGTGTTTCATCGTCAAAGTGAAGGTCCAAGGGATACAGTAAACCTGCAGTAGTGCATCGGAATCTAAAACTGGTGACACAAGGAAGGCTCAAATCATAGACACTAAGAAAAGTCAGTCATCTTGTACTTATTTCGGCATTGTGCATTTTTTAATTATTGCCAATGCAATTTCAGTGTTTCATCGTGAATGTGAAGGTCCAAGGGATACAGTAAACCTGAATTTAAGCATCGGAATCTAAAACTGGTCTCACAGGAAAGGCTCAAATCATAGACGGTAAGAAGACTCAGCCTTCTTGCACTTAAGTGGGCATTGTGAATTTTATATTTAATTCCGTTGCAATTTCTGTGTTTCATAGTCAAAGTGAAGGTCCAAGGGATACAGTAAACCTGCAGTAGTGCATCGGAATCCAAAACTGGTGACACAGGGAAGGCTCAAATCATTGACACTTAGAGAAGTCAGTCTTCATGTACTTAAGTCATCATTGTGCATTTTGCATTGGATTCCGATGCAATTGTTGTGTTTTATCGTCAAAGTGAAGCTCCAAGGGATACAGTAAACCTGAAGTGAAGCGTCGGAATCACACGGAAGGCTCAAACAGAGACGTTAAGAAGACTCAGTAATCTTGTACTTAAGTCGGCATTGTACCCTTTGTATTTAATTCCGATTCTATTTCTGTGTTTCATCGTCAATGTGAAGGTCCAAGGGATACAGTAAACCTGAAGTGTAGCATCGTAATTTAAAACAGGTCTCACAGGAAAGGCCCAAAACATAGACAGTAAGACTCAGTCTTCTTGTTCTTAAGCCGGCATTGTGCCTTTTGTATTTAATTCCGATGGAATGTCTGTGTTTCATCGTCAAAGGGAAGGTCCAAGGGATACAGTAAACCTGAATTGAAGGTTCGGAATTTAAAACTGGTATCACAGGAAAGCCTCAAATCATAGACGGTAAGAAGACTCAGTCTCCTCGCACTTAAGTCGGCATGGTGTAATTTCAATTTAATTCCCATGCAATTTCTGTGTTTCATCGTCAAAGTGAAGGTCCAACTGATACAGTAAACCTGCAGTTGTGCATCGGAATCTAAAAGTGGTGACACAGGAAAGGCTCAAAACATTGACACTAAGAAAAGTCAGTCTTCCCGTACATAATTCGGCATTGTGAATTTTGTATTTAATTCCAATGCAATTGTTGCGTTACATCGTCAACGTGAAGGTGCAAGGGATTCTGTAAACCTGCAGTTGTGCATCGGAATCTAAAACAGGTGTCACAAGAAAGGCTCAAATCATAGACACTAAGAAATGTCAGTCTTCTTGTACATAATTCGGCATTGTGACTTTTGTATTTAATGCTAATGCAAATGTTGCGTTACATCGTCAAAGTGAAGGTGCAAGGGAAACCTGCTGTTGTGCATCGGAATCTAAAACTGGTCTCACAGGAAAGGCTCAAATCCTAGACCGTAAGAAAACTCAGTCTTCTAGTACTTAAGTCGGCATAGTGCCTTTTGTATTTAATTCCGATGAAATTTCTGTCTTTCATCGTCAATGTGAAATTTCAAGGGATGCAGTAAAGTGGCAGTTGTGCATCGGAATCTAAAACTGGTGACACAGGAAAGGCTCAAAACATACACATTAAGAAAAGTCAGTTTTTTTGTACATAAGTCGGCATTGTGACGTTTGTATTTAATTCCGATGCAATTTTGTGTTTCATCGTCAAAGTGACGTTCCAAGGGATGCAGTAAACCTGCAGTTGTGCAACGGAATCTAAAGCTACTGACTCAGGAAAAGCTCAAATCATAGACACTAAGAAACGTCAGACATCTTGTACTTAAGTAGGCATTGTGCCCTTTGTATTTAATTCCGATGGAATTATTGTGTTTCATCGTCAAAGTGAAACTCCACTCCCAGGGATACAATAAACCTGAAGTGAAGCAACCGAATATAAAACTGGTATCACAGGATAGGCTAAAACATAGACGGTAAGAAAACTCAGTCTTCTTGTACTTAAGTCGGCATTGTGCTTTTTGTATTTAAATCCGATGCAATTTCTGTGTTTCATCGTGAATGTGAAACTTTAAGAGATACAGTAAATCTGCTGTTGCCCATCGGAATTTGAAACTGGTGACACAGGAATTTCTCAAATCATAGACAATAAGAGAAGTCAGTCTTCTTGTACTGAAGACGGCATTGTGCATTTTGTACTTAATTCCGAAGGAATTTTTGTGTTCCATCGTCAAAGTGAAGGTCCAAGGGATACAGTAAACTTGAAGTGATGCATCTGAATCTAAAACTGGTATCACAGGAAAGGTTCAAAACATAGACGATAAGAAGACTCTGTCGACTTGCACTTATGTCGGCATTGTGCAATTTCTGTTTAATTCTGATGCCATTTCTGTGTTTCATCGTCAAAGTCAAGGTCCAAGGGATACAGAAAACCTGCATTTGTTCATCGGAATCTAAAACTAGTGTCACAGGAATGGCCTAATTCAAAGACACTAAGAAAAGTCAGTCTTCTTGTACTTAAGTCGGCATTGTGCCTCTTTTATTTAATTCCGATGCAATTTCTAACTTTCATCGTTAAAGTGAAGTTTCGAAAGATACAGTAAACTGGCAGCTGTGCATCGGAATCTGAAACTAGTGACTCAGGAAAGGCTCAAAACATAGGCAATAAGAAAAGTCAGTTTTCTTGTACTTAGTTCGGCATTGTTCCTTTTGTTTTTAATTCCGATGCAATTTTTGTGTTTCATCATCAAAGTGAAGCTCCCAGGGATACAATAAACCTGAAGTGAAGCATCGGAATATAAAACTGGTATCACAGGATGGGCTAGAACATAGACGGTAGGAAAACTCAGTCTTCTTGTACTTAAGTCGGCATTGTGCTTTTTGTATTTAAATAGGATGCTATCTCAGTGTTTCATCTTGAATGTGAAGCTTTAAGAGGTACAGTAAACCTGCAGTAGCGCATCGGAATCTGAAACTGGTGACACAGGAATGGCTCAAATCATAGACACGAAGAGAAGTCAGTCTTCTTGTACTGAAGTCGGCATTGTGCATTTTCTATTTAATTCCGAAGCAATTTTTGTGTTTAATCGTCAAAGTGAAGGTCAAAGGGATACAGTAAACCTGAAGTGAAGCATTAGAATCTAAAACTGGTATCACAGGATTTTCTCAAAACATAGATCATAAGAAAACTTAGTCTTCTTGTACTTAAGCCGGCATTGTTCTTTTTGTATTTAAATCCGATGCAATATCTGTGTTTCATCGTCAATATGAAGTTTCAAGAGATACAGTAAACCAGCAGTTGCGCATCGGAACCTAAAGCTGGTAACACAGGAAAGGCTCAAAACATAGACACTAAAAAAGTCAGTCTCCTTGTACTTAAGTCGGCATTGTGCCTTTTGTATCTAATTACCGACACAATTTTGGTGTTTCATCGTCGAAGTGAAGGTCCAAGGGGGACAGTAAACCTGAAGTCAAGTATCGAAATTTAAAACTGGTCTCACAGGAACGGCTCAAAACATAGACGATAAGAAGACTCAGTCTTCTTACCCTTAAGTCCGCATTGTGACTTTTGTATTTAATTCCGCAACAATTTTTGTGTTTCGTCGTTAAAGTGAATGTCCAAGGGATACAGTAAACCTGCAGTTGTATATCGGAATCTAAAACTGGTGTCACAGGAAAGGGTCACAACATAGACCGTAAGAAGACTCAATCTTCTTGTACTTAAGTTGGCATTGTGCCTTTTGTATCTAATTCCGACGTTATTTCTGTGTTTCGTCTTCAAAGTGATGGTCCAACGGATACAGTAAACCTGCAGTTATTCATCGGAATCCAATATTGGTGACACAGGATAGGCTCAAATCATAGACACTAAGAGAAGTCAGTCTACTTGTACTTAAGACGGCATTGTGCCTTTTGTATTTAATTCCGATGCAATTTTTTCATTTCATCGTGAAAGTTAAGGCCCAAGGGATACAGTAAACCTGCTGTTGTGCATCGTAATCTGAACTGGTGACACATGAAAGCCTCAAAACATAGACACAAGGACAGTTCAATCTTAACGTACTTAAGTCGGCATTCTGCCTTTTGTATTTAATTCCGACGCTACTTTTGTGTTTCATCGTCAACGTGAAGGTCCAAGGGATACAGTAAACCTGAAGAGAAGCATCGGAATCTTAAACTGGTCTCACAGGAATCGCTCAAATCATAGACGGTAAGAAGCTTCAGTCTTATTGTACTTAAGTGGGCATTATGATTTTGTATTTAATTCCGATGCGATTTCTGTGTTTCATCGTCAATGTGAAGGTCCAAGGGATACAGTAAACCTGAAGTGAAGCATCGGAATCTTCAACTGGTCTCACAGGAATCGCTCAAATCATAGACGGTAACAAGGCTCAGTCTTCTTGTAATTAAGTGGGCATTGTGATTTTGTATTTAATTCCGATGCAATTTCTGTGTTTCATCGTCAATGTGAAGGTCCAAGGGATACAGTAAACCTGAAGTGAAGAATCGGAATCTAAAACTGGTCCCACAGGAAAGGCTCAAAACATAGTCGGTAAGAAGACTCAGATTAGCTGAACTTAACTCGGCATTGTGCCTTTGGTATTATATTCCGATACAATTTCTGTGTTTCATCGTCAACGTCAAGGTCCAAGGGATGCAGTAAACCTGCAGTTGTGCATCGGAATTTAAAACTGCTGACACAGGAAAGGCTCAAAACATAGACACTGAGTAAGTCACTCTTCTTGTACTTAAGTCGGCACTTTGCATTTTGTATTTAATTCCAATGCAGTTTTTGTGTTTCATCGTCCAAGTGAAGGTCCAATGGATACAGTAAATTTGAAGTGAAGCATTGGAATCTAAAAGTGGGCTCACAGGAATGGCTCAAAGCATAGCCGGTAGAGGACTCAGTCTTCTTGTACTTAAGTATGCATTGTGCCTTTTGTATTTATTTCCGATGTAATTTCTGTGCTTCATCTCCAAAGTGAAGGTCCAACGGATACAGTAAACCTGCAGTTGTTCATTGGAATCTAATATTGGTGACACAGGAGAGGCTCAAATCAAAGTCTTTAAGACAAGTCAGTCTTCTTGTACTTAAGTCGGCATTGTGCCTTTTGTATTTAATTCCGATGCAATTTTTGTGTTTCATCGTGAAAGTGAAGGTCCAAGGGATACAGTAAACCTGCAGTTGTGCATCGTAATCTAAAACTGGTGACACAGGAAAGGTTCAAAACATAGACACTAAGAAAAGTCAGTCCTCTTGTAGGTAAGTCAGCAGTGTGCATTTTGTATTTCATTCCGATGCAGTTATTGAGTTCCATCATCAAAGTGAAGGTCCAAGGGATACAGTAAACCTGAAGTGAAGCATCGGAATCTAAAACAGGTCTCACAGGAAAGGCTCAAAGTATAGATAGTAAGAAGACTCAGTCTTCACGTACCTAAGTCGGCATTGTGCCTTTGGTATTAAATTCCGATAAAGTTTATGTGTTTCACCGTCAATGTGAAGGTCCAAGGGATACAGTAAACCTGCAGTTGTGCATTGGAATCTAAAACTGGTGACACAGGAAAGGCTCTAAACATAGACACTAAGAAAAGTCATTATTCTTGTACTTAAGTAGGCATTGTGCCTTTAGTATTTAATTCCGATGCAATCTTTACGTTTCATCGTCAAAGTGAAGGTAAAACTGATACAGTAAACCTGCAGTTGTGCATCGCAGTCAAAAACTGGTGACACAGGAAAGGCTCAAAACGTAGACACTAAGAAAAGTCAGTCTTGTTGTACTTAAGTCTGCATTGTGTCTTTTGCATTTAGTTCCGATGCAATTTTTGTGTTTCATCGTCAAAGTCAAGGTACAAGTGATACATTAAACCTAAAGTGAACCATAGGCATCTAAAACTGGTCTCACATGAAAGCCTCGAAACATAGACAGTAAGAAGATTCAGACTTCTTTGCACTTATTTCGGCATTGTTCCTCTTGTAATTAATTCCGATGCAATTTCTGTGATTCATCGTCAAAGTGAAGGTCCAAGGGATACAGTAAACCTGCAGTTGTTCATCGAAATCTAACATTTATGCCACAGGAAAGGCTCAAATCATAGACACAAAGACAATTCGTTCTTCTTGTACTTAAGTCGGCATTGTGCCTTTTGTATTTAATTCCGATTCGATTTCTGTGTTTCATCTTCAAAGTGAAGGTCAAAGGGATACAGTAAACTTGCAGTTATTCATCGGAATCTAAAACTGGTGACACAGGAAAGGCTCAAATCATAGACATAAAAGAAACGTCAGTCTACTTGTACTTATGTCGGCATTATGCATTGTGAATTTAATTCCGATGCAATTTCTGTGTTCCATCGTCAAAGTGAAGGTCCAATTGATACAGTAAACCTGCAGTTGTGCATCGGAATCTGAAACTGGTGACAACATTAAAGCCCCAAAACATAGACACTAAGACAATTCAGTCTTCTTGCACTTAAGTCGGCATTGTACCTCTTGTATTTAATTCCGATGCAATTTTTGTGTTTCATCGTCAAAGTGAAGATCCAAGGGGTACATTAAACCTACAGTTGTGCATCGGAATCTAAAACTGGTGACACAGGAAAGGTTCAAAACATAGACACTATGAAAAGTAAGTCTTCTTGTACGTAAGTCGGCATTGTGCATTTTGTATTTAATTCCGATGCAATTGTTGTGTTCAATCGTCATAGTGAAGGTCCATGGGATACAGTAAACCTGAAGTGAAGCATCGAAATCGGGAACTGGTCTCACAGGAAAGGCTCAAAACATAGACTGTAAGAACACTCAGTCTTCTTGTACTTAAGTCAGCATTGTGCCTTTTGTAATTGAATCCGACGCAATTACTGCGTTTCATCGTCAATGTGAAGTTCAAGAGATACAGTAAACCAGCAGTTATGCATCGGAATCTAAAGCTGGTGACACAGGAAAGGCTCAAAATATAGACATTAAGAAATATCAGTCCTCTTGTACTTAATTCGGCATTGTGAGTTTGTATTTATTTCCGATGCAATTTTTGTGTTTCATCGTCAAAGTGAATGTCCAAGGGATACAGTAAACCTGCAGTTGTGCATCGGAATCTAAAACTGGTGACACAGGAAAGGCTCAAATCATAGACACTAACAAAAGTCAGTCTTCTTGTACTTAAATGGGCATTGTGACTTTACCATTTAATTCCGATGCTACTTTTGTGTTTCATCGTCAGAGTGAAGGTCCAAGGGATACACAAAACCTAAAGTGAAGCATCGGAATCTAAAACTGGTCTTTCATGCTAGTCTCAAAACATAGACAGTAAGAAGACTCAGCCTTATTTTGCACTTATGTCGGCATTGTGCCTTTTGTATTTAATTCCGATGCAATTTTTGCATTCCATCGTCAAAGTGAAGGTCCAAGGGATACAGTAAACATGCAGCTACACATCGGAATCTGCAACTGGTGACACATGAAAGCAACAAAACATAGACACTAAGACAATTCAGCCATCTTGCACTTAAGTCGGCAATGTTCCTTTTGTCTTTAAATCGGATGCAATTTATGTGTTTCATCGTCAAAGTGAATGTCCAAGGGATACAGTGAACCTAAAGTGAAGCATCCGAATCTAAAACTGATCTCACAGGAAAGGCTCAAAACATAGACAGTAAAAAGACTCAGTCCTCTTGTACGTATATCGTTATTGTGAATATTGTATTTAATTCCGATGCAACTTCTGTGATTCATCGTGAAAGTGGAGGTCCAAGGGGTACAGTAAATCTGCAGTTGCTCATTGGAATCTAATATTGGCGACAAAGGAAAAGATCAGATCATAGACGTTAAGAAAATAGTCAGTCTTCTTGTACTTATGTCGGCATTGTGCATTTTGTATTTAATTCCGAAGCAACTTTTCTGTTTCATCGTCAAAGTGAAGAACCAAGGGATACAGTAAACCTAAAGTGAAGCATCGGAATCTAAAACTGGTCTCAATGGAAAGGCTCAAAACATAGACGGTGAGAAAACACTGTTCTCTTGTACTTATGTCGGCATTGTGCCTTTTGTATTTATATCCGATGCTATTTATATGTTTCTTCGTCAATGTGAAGTTTCAAGAGATAGAGTAAACCTGCAGTTGTGCATCGTAATCTAAAGCCGGTGACACAGGAAAGACTCAAAACATAGACACTAAGAGAAATCAGTCTTCTTGTACTTAAGGCGGCATTGTGCCTTTTGTATTTAATTCCGATGCAATTTCTGTGTTTCATCGTCAAAGTGAAGGTCCAAGGGATACAGTAAACCTAAAGTGAAACATCGGAATCTAAAACTGGTGACAAAGGAAAGGCTCAAATCATAGACACTAAGTAAAGTCAGTCTTCTTGTACTTAAGTCGGCATTGTGCCTTTTGTATTTAAATCCGATACTGTTTTTGTGTTTCAACGTAAATGTGAAGGTCCAAGGGATACAGTAAACCTACAGTAGTTGCGTCGGATTCTAAAACTGGTGACAGAGGTAAGGCTCAAATCATAGACACTAAGTAAAGTCAGTCTTATCGTACTTAGGTCGGCATTGTGCAAACTGTGTTTCATCGTCAATGTGAGGGTCCAATGGATACAGTAAACCTGCAGCTGTGCATCAGAATCTAAAACTCATGACACAGAAAAGGTTCAAAACATAGTCACTTAGAAAAGTCAGGCTTCTTGTACTGAAGTCGATATTGTGCCTTTTGTATTTAATTCCGATGAAATTTTTGTGTTTCATCGTCAATGTGAAGGTTCAAGGCATACATTTAACCTGTAGTTGTGCATCGGAATCTAAAAGTGGTTATAGAGGAAAGGCTCAAATCATAGACACTAAGAAAAGGCAGTCTTCTTGTACCTAAGTCGGAATAGTGCTTTTGTATTTCATTCAGGGGCGATTTTTTGCGTTTCATCATCAAAGTGAAGGTCCAAGGGATACAGTAAACCAGCAGTTGTGCATCGGAATCTAAAACTGGTGACTCAGGAAAGGCTAAAATCATAGACACTAAGAAAAGACAGTCTTCTTATACTTAAGACGGCATTGTGTTTTATGCTTTTAATTCTGATGCTATTTTTGTGTTTCATCGTTAAAGTATAGGTCCAACGGATACAGTAAACTTAAGGTGAAGCATCGGAATTTAAAACTGGTCTCACAGGAAAGGCTCATTACATAAACAATAAGAAAACACTGTCTTCTTGTACTTAAGTCGGCATTGTGCCTTTTGTATTTAAATCCGATGCAATTTATGTGTTTCATCGTCAATGTGAAGTTTCAAGAGATAGAGTAAACCTGCAGTTGTGCATCGGAATCTAATGCCGGTGACACAGGAAAGACTCAAAACATAGACTCTAAGAGAAGTCAGTCTTCTTATACTTAAGTCGGCATTGTGCCATTAGTATTTAATTCCGATGCAATTTCTGTGTTTCATCGTCAAAGTGATGGTGCAAGGGATACAGTAAACCTAAAGTGAAGCATCGGAATCTAAAACTGGTGACAGAGGAAAGGCTCAAATCATAGACACTAAGTAAAGTCAGTCTTCTTGACTTAAGTCGGCATTGTGCAATTTGTAATTAATTCCGATGCAATATTTGTGTTTCATCGTAAATGTGAAGGTGTAATGGATACAGTAAACCTGCAGTTGTGCATTGTAATCTAAGACTCAAGACACAGAAAGGGCTCAAAACATAGTCACTAAGAAAGGTCAGCCTTCCTGTAATTAAGTCGGAATGTGCCTTTTGTATTTAAATCCGCTACAGTTTTTGTGTTTCAACGTCAATGTGAAGGTCCAAGGGATACAGTAAACCTAAAGTTTTGCATCGGATTCTAAAACTGGTGACAGAGGTAAGGCTCAAATCATAGACACTAAGTAAAGTCAGTCTTCTCGTACTTAGGCAGGCATTGTACATTTTGTGTTTCATCGTCAATGTGAAGGTCCAAGGGATACAGTAAACCTGCAGTTGTGCATCGGAATCTAAAACTGGTGACACAGGAAAGGCTCCAATCATAGACACTAAGAAGTGTCAATCCTCTCGTACTTAAGTCGGCATTGTGCCTTCTGTATTTAATGCCGATGCAATTTTTGTGTTTCATCGTCAAAGTGAAGCTCCAAGGGATATAGTAAGCCTGAAGTAAAGCATCGGGATCTAAAACTGGTTTCACAGGATAGGTTCAAATCATAGACACTAGGAAAAGTCAGTCTTCTTGTACTTAAGTCGGCTTTGTGCCTTTTTTATTTAATTAACATGCAATTTTTGTGTTTCATCGTCAAAGTGAAGGTCCAAGGGATACAGTAAACCTGAAGTGAAACATCGGATACTAATACTGGTCTCACAGGAAAGGCTCAAAATTTTAGACGGTAAGAACACTCAGTCTTCTTGTACTTTCGTCGGCGTTGTGCCTTTTGCATCTAATTGGGACGCAATTACTGTGTTTAAAAGTCACTCTTGTTGTACTTAAGTCGGCATTGTGCCTTTTGTATTTAATTCCCATGCAATCTTTGCAAGTGATACAGTAAACCTGAAGTGAAGCATCGGAATCTAAAACTGTTCTCACAGAGAAGGTTCAAACCATAGACAGTATGAAGACTCAGTCGTCTTGTAACTATGCCTTCGTTGTGCCTTTTGTATTTAATTCCTCTGCAATTTCTGTGTTTTCGTCGTCAATGCCAATGGCCAAGGGAAACAAAAAAACTGCAGTTGTACATCGGAATCTAAAACTGGTGACACAGGAAATGCTAAAATCATAGACACTAAGAAAAGTCAGTTTTCTTGCACATAAGTCAGCATTGTGGCTTTTGTATTTAATTCCGATGCAATTTCCGTGTTCTATCGTCAATTTGAAGGTCCAAGGGATACAGTAAACCTGAAGCGAAGCATCGGAATACAAAACTGGTCTCACAGGAAAGGCTACTAACATTGACGGTAAGACGACTCAGTCTTCTTGTACTTAAGTTGGCATTGTGCCTTTTGTATTTAATTGCGGTGTAATTTCTGTTTTTCATCGTCAAATTGAAGGTCCAAGTGATACAGTAAACCTAAAGTGAAGCATCGGAATCTAAAACTGGTCTCACAGGACAGGCTCAAAGCATAGACACTAAGAAGCGGCAGTCTTCTTGTACTTAAGTCGGCATTGAGGCTTTTATATTTAATTCCGATGCAATTATGTGTTGCATCGTCAAAGTGAAGGTCCAAGGGATACAGTGAACCTGCAGTGTAGCATCGGAATCTAAAACTGGTGTCACAGGGAAGGCTGAAAACATAGACAGTTAGAAGACTCAGTCTTCTTGCACTTAAGTCGGCATTGTGCCTTTTGTATTTAATTCCGATGTAATTTCTGTGTTTCATCGTCAAATTGAAGGTCCAAGTGATACAGTAAACCTGCAATGTAGCATCGGAATCCAAAACCGGTGTCACAGGAAAGGCTCAAATCATTGATGGTAAGAAGACTCTGTCTTCTTGTACTTAAGTCGGCATTGTGCCTTTTGCATTTAATTCCGATGCAATTTCTGTGTTTCAACGTCAAAGTGAATGACCAACGGATACAGTTACCCTGAAGTGAAGCATCGGAAATTAAAACTGGTCGCATAGGAGAGGCTCAAACGTAGACACTAAAAAAAGTCACTCTTCTAGTACATAAGTCGGCATTGTGCATTTTGTATTTAATTCCGATGCAATCTTTGTGTTTCATCGTCAAAGTGAATGTCCAAGCGATAGAGTAAACCTGAAGTGAAGCATCGGAATCTAAAACTGGTCTCACAGTAAAGGCTCAAAACGTAGAAACAATGGAACGTCAGTCTTCTAGTACTTATGTCGGCATTGTGCCTTTTGTATTTAATTCCAATGCAATTTTTGTGTTTCATCGTCAAAGTGAAGGTCCAAGGAATACAGTACACCTGAACTGAAGCATCGGAATCTAAAACTGGACACACAGGAAAGGCTCAAATCATAGACAGTAAGAAGACTCAGTCTTCTTGTACTTAAGGCAGCATTGTGCCTTTTGTATTTAATTCCGATGCAATTTCTGTGTTTCTTCGTCAATGTGAAGGTCCAAGGGATACAGAAAAACTGCAGTGGTGCATCGGAATGTAAAACTGGTGACACAGGAAGGGCTCAAACATAGACGCTAAGAATAGTCAGTCTTCTTGTACTTAAGTCGCCATTGTGCGTTTTGATTTTAATTCCGATGCAATTTCTGAGTTTCATCGTAATATGAAGGTCCAAGGGATACAGTAGGTTTGCAGTTTAGCATCGGAATCTAAAACAGGTGACACTGGAAAGGCTCAAAACAACGACACTAAGAAAAGTTAATCCTCTTGTACTCAAGTCGGCATTGTGCCTTTTGTATTTAATTTCGATGCAATTATGGTGTTTCATCGACAAAGTGAAGGTCGAAGGGATACTGTAAACGAGGCAGTGAAGAATCGGAATCTAAAACGGGTGACACAGGCATTGTGCCTTTTGCATTTAATTCCGATGCAATTTCTGTGTTTCAACGTCAAAGTGAATGACCAACGGATACAGTTACCCTGAAGTGAAGCATCGGAAATTAAAACTGGTCGCACAGGAGAGGTTCCAACATAGACACTAAAAAAAGTCACTCTTCTTGTACATAAGTCGGCATTGTGCATTTTGTATTTAATTCCGATGCAATCTTTGTGTTTCATCGTCAAAGTGAATGTCCAAGCGATAGAGTCTTCTTGCACTTAAGTCGGTATTGTGCCCTTTGTATTTAATCCCGATGCAATATCTGTGTTCTATCGCCAATGTGAAGGTCCAAGGGATACCGTATACCTGAAGTGAAGCATCGGAATACAAAACTGGTCTCACAGGAAAGGCTCAAATCATTGATGGTAAGAAGACACAGTTTTCTTGTACTTAAGGCGGCATTGTGCCTTTTGTATTCAATTCCGATGCAATTTCTGTGTTTCATCGTCAATGTGAAGGTCCAAGTGATACAATACACCTGAAGTGTGGAATCAGAATCTAAAACTGGTCTAACAGGAAAGGCTCAAATCATACACGCTAAGAAAAATCAGTCTTCTTGTACTTAAGTCGAATTGTGCCTTTTGTATTTAATTCCGATGCAATTTCTGTGTTTCAACGTTAATGTGAATGTCCAAGTGATACCGTCGCCCAGAAGTGAAGCATCGGAAACTAAAATTGGTCTCACAGGAAAGTTTCTAAACATAGACACTAAGAAACATCAGTCTTCTTGTACTTAAGTCGGCATTGTGCATTTTGCATTTAATTCCGATGCAATTTTTCTGCCTCATCGTCAATGTGAATTTCCAAGGGATACAGTAGACCTGAAGTAAAGCATCGGGATCTAAAACTGGTCTCACAGGAAAGGCTCCAAACATAGACGGTAAGAACACTCAGTCTTCTTGTACTTAAGTCGGCTTTGTGCCTTTTGTATTTAATTCCGATGCAATATCTGTGTTTCAAGGTCAAAGTGAATGTCCAAGAAATACTGTCGCCCAGAAGTGAAGCATTGGGATCTAAAACTGGTCTCACAAGAAAGGCTCCAAACATAGACGGTAAGAACACTCAGTCTTCTTGTACCTAAGTCGGCATTGTGCCTTTTGCATTCAATTCCGAAGCATGTTTTGCGTTTCATTGTCAAAGTGAAGGTCCAAGAGATACAGTACACCTGATGTGAAGCATCGTAATCTACAACTGGTCTCACAGGAAAGGTTCAACCCACAGACGTTAAGAAGACTCAGTCTTCTTCTACTTCAGTCGGCATTGTATATTTTGTATTTAACTCCGATGCATTCTTTGTGTTTCATCGTCAAAGTGAAGGTCCAAGAGAAACAGTAAACCTGAAGTAAAGCATCGGAATCTAAAACTGTTCTCACAGGGAAGGCTCAAAGCATAGACAGTAAGAAGACTCAGTCTTCGTATACTTAATCTGGCATTGTGCCTTTTGTTTTTAATTCCGATGCAATTTCTGTGGTTTCGTCGTCAATGTGAAGGTCCAAGCGTTACAAATAAACTGCACTTGTGCATTGGAATCTAAAACTATTGACACAGGAAATGCTCAAAACAAGGACACTAAGAAAAGTCAGTCTTATTGCACTTAAGTCGGCATTGTGCCTTTTGTATTTAATTCCGATGTAATTTCTGTGTTTCATCGTCAATATGAAGGCCCAAAGGATACAGTAAATCTGCAGTTGCGCATCGAAATCTAAAACTGGTGACACAGGAAATTCTCAAAACAACGACACTAAGAAAAGTTAGTCTTCTTGTACTCAAGTCGGCATTGTGCCTTTTGTATTTAATTCCGATGCAATTATGGTTTTTCATTGTCAAAGTGAAGGTCCAAGGGATATAGTAAACGAGGAAGTGAAGTATCGGAGTCTAAAACTGGTAACGCGGGAAAGGCTCCAAACATAGACGGTAAGAACACTCAGTCTTCTTGTACTTAAGTCGGCATTGTGTATTTTGTACTTAAATCCGATGCAATCTTTGTGTTTCATCGTCAAAGTTAAAGTCCAAGGGAAACAGTAAACCTGAAGTGAATCATCGGAAACTAAAACTGTTCTCACAGGGAAGGCTCGAAACACAGACAGTAAGAAGACTCGGTCTACTTGTACTTAAACCGGCATTGTGCCTTTTGTATTTAATTCCGATGCAATTTCTGTGTTTTCGTCGTCAATGTGAAGGTCCAAGGGCTGCAAAAAAACTGAAGTTGTGCATCGGAATCAAAAACTGGTGACACAGGAAATTCTCAAAACAACGACACTAAGAAAAGTTAGTCTTCTTGTACTCAAGTCGGCATTGTGCCTTTTGTATTTGATTCTGATGCAATTATGGTTTTTCATCGTCAAAGTGAAGGTACAAGGGATATAGTAAACGAGGAAGTGAAGTATCGGAATCTAAAACTGGTAACACGGGAAAGGCTCAAAACATAGACACTAAGAAAAGTCGGTGTTCTTGTACTTAAGTCGGCATTGGGCCTTTTGTATTTATTTCCGATGCAATTTCTCTGTTTCCTTGTCATGTGAAGGTCCAAGGGATACAGAATTACTGCAGTGGTGCACGGATTCTAAAACTGGTGACACGTGAAAGGCTCAAATCATAGACACTAAGAAAAGTCTCTTGTACTTAAGTCGGCGTTGTGCCTTTTGTATTTATTTCCGATGCAATTTCTGTGTTTGATCGTCAATGTGAAATTCCAAGGGATACAGTAAACCTGAAGTGAAGCATCGGAATCCAAAACTGGTCTCACAGGAAAGGCTCAAAACATAGGCGCTAAGAAGACTCAGTCATCTTGTACTTAAGTCGTCATTGTGCCTTTTGTATTTAATTCCATGCAATTTCTGTGTTTCATCGTCAATGTGAAGGTCCAAGGGATACGGTAAATTTGCAGTTTTGCATCGAAATCTAAAGCTGGTGACACTGGAAAGGCTCAAAGCAACGACACTAATAAAAGTCAGTCTTCTTGTACTTAAGTCGGCATTGCGCCGTTTGTATTTAATTCCGATGCAATTTTTGTGTTTCATCGTCAAAGTAAAGATCTAAGGGATACAGTAAACCTGAAGTGTAGAATCGGAATCTAAAACTGGTCTCACAGGAAAGGCTCAAAACATAGACACTAAGAAACGTCAGTCTTCTTGTACTTAAGTCGGCATTGTGCCTTCTGTATGTAATTCCGATGCAATTTTTGTGTTTCATCGTCAAAGTGAAGGTGCAAGGGATTCAGTAAACCTGAACTGAAGCATCAAGATCTATAACTGGTCTCACAGGAAAGTCTCAATACATAGACGGTAAGAAACTCAGTCTTCTTGTACTTAAGTCGGCATTGTGCCTTTTGTATTTCATTCCGATGCAATTTCTGTGTTTCATCGTCAATGTGAAGGTCCAAAGGATACAAAAAAAATGCAGATGTGCATCGGAATCTGAAACTGGTGACACAGGAAATGCTCAAAACATAGACACTAAGAAAAGTCAGTCTTCTTGTACTGAAGTCGGCACTGTACCTTTTGTATTTAATTCCGATGCTATTTCTGTGTTTCATCGTCAATGTGAAGGTGTAAGGGATACAGTAAAACTGCAATTGTGCTTCGGAATCTAAATCTGGTGACACAGCAAAGGCTCAAAACAACGACACTATGAAAAGTCAGTCTTCTTCTACATAAGTCAGCATTGTGCCTTTTGTATTTAATTCCGATACAATTTCAGTGTTTCATCGTCAATGTGAAGGTCCAAGGGATACAGAAAAACTGCAGTTGTGCTTCGGAATCTAAAACTGGTGACACAGGGAAGGCTCAAAACAACGACACTAAGAAAAGTCAGTCTCCTTGTACTTAAGTCTGCATTGTGCATTTTGAATTTAATTCCGATGCGATTTGTGTGTATCATCGTCAATGTGAAGGTCCAAGGGATACAATAAACCTGAAGTGAAACATCGGAATCTAAAACAGGTGACACAGGAAAGTCTCAGTTCAACGACACTAAGAAAAGTCAGTCTTATTGTACTTAAGTCGGCATAGTGCCCTTTGTATTTAATTCTGATGCAATTACGATGATTCTTCGTGAAATTGAAGGTTCAAGGGATACAGTAAACCTGAAGTGAAGCATCGGAATCTAAAACAGGTCTCACAGGAACGGCTCAAACATAGACAGTAAGAAGACTCAGTTTTCTTGTACCTAAGCCGACATTGTACATTTTGTATTTAATTCCGATCCAATTTCCGTGTTTCATCTTCAATGTGAAGATCCAAGGGACACAGTAAAACTGAAGCATCGGAATCTAAAACTGGTCTCACAGGAAAGGCTCAGTACATAGACGGTAAGAAGACTAAGTATTGTTGTACTTAAGCCGGCATTGTGCCTTTTGTATTTAATTCCAATGTAATTTCTCTGTTTCATTGTCAATGTGAAGGTCCAGGGGATACAGTAAATATGCAGTTGTGTATCGAAATCTAAACCTGTTGACACAGCAAAGGCTCAAATCAACGACACTAAGAAAAGTCAGTCTTCTTCTACATAAGTCAGCATTGTGCCTTTTGTGTTTAATTCCGATACAATCTCAGTGTTTCATCGGCAATGTGAAGGTCCAAGGAATACAATAAACCTGAAGTGAAGCAACGGAATCTAACACTGGTCTCACAGGAGAGGTTCAAAAAATTACACTAAAAAAAGTCAGTCTTCTTATACTTAAGTCGGCATTGTGGCTTTTGTATTTAATTCCGATGCAATTAAGGTGTTTCATCGTCAAATTGAATGTCCAATGGATACAGTAAACCTGAAGTGAAGCATCGGAATCTAAAACTGGATTCACAGGAAAGATTCAAAAATTTGACACTAAGAGAAGTCAGTCTTCTTGTAGTTAAATCAGCATTGTGGATTTTACATTTAATTCCGATGCAATTATTGTGTTTCATCGTCAAAGTGAAGGTCCAAGAGATACAGTAAACCTGAAGTGATGCATCGGCATCTAAAACTGGTCTCACAGGAAAGATTCAAAAAATAGACACTAAGAAAAGTCAGTCTTCTTGTACTTAAGTGGTCATTGTGGATTTTATATTTAATTCCGATGCAATTTTTGTGTTTCATCGTCAAAGTGAAGGTCCAAGGGATACAGTGAACCTGAAGTGAAGCATCGGAATCTATAACTGGTCACACAGGGAAGGCTCAAAACATAGACTGTAAGAAGATTCAGTCTTCGTGTACGTAAGTCGGCATTGTGCCATTTGTATTTAATTCCGATATAATTTCTGTGTTGAATCGTCAATGCGAAGATCCAAGCGATAGAGAAAAACTGTAGTTTTGCATCGGATTGTTAAGTAGGTGACACGGGAGAGGCTCTAATCGTAGACACTAAAAAAAGTATCTTGTACTCAAGTCGGCATTGTGCCTTTTGTATTTAATTCCGATGCAATCTTTGTGTTTCATGGACATAGTGAAGGCCCAAGGTATACAGTAAACCTGAAGTTAAGCATTAGAATCTAAAACAGGTCTCACAGGAAAGGTTCAAATAATATACACTAAGAAATTTCAGTCTTTTTTACTTAAGTCGACATTGTGGCTTGTATATTTAATTCCGATGCAATTTTTGGGTATCCTTGTCAAAGTGAAGGTCCAAGGGATACAGTAAAACTGAGATGAAATTTAGGAATCGAAAACTGGTCTCACAGCAAAGTCTCAAAACGTAGACGGTAAGAAGACCCAGTCTTCTTGTACTTAAGTCGGCATTGTGCCCTTTGTATTTAATTCCGACGCAATCTCTGTGTTTCATCGTCAAAGTGAATGTCCAAGGGATACAGTAAACCTGAAGTGATGCATCGGAATCTAAATCTGGTCTAACAGGGAAGGCTCAAAAGATAGACAGTAAGAAGACTCAGTCTTCTTGTACTTAAGTTGGCATTGAGCTTTTTGTGTTTAATTCCGATACAATTTCTGTGTTTCAACGTCAAAGTGACGGTCAAAGGGTTACAGTATCCCTGAAGAAAAGCATCGGAATCTAAAACTGGTCTCACATTGAAGGCTCAAATCACAGACAGTAAGAAGTCTCATTCTTCTTGTACAACAGCCGGCATTCTTCTTTTTGTACTAATTTCCGACACAATATCTTTGATTCATCATCAATGTGAAGGTCCACGGGATACAGTATACCTGAAGTGAAGCATCGGAATCTAAATCTGCTCTCACAGGAAAGGCTCAAATCATATACGGTAAGAAGACTCAGTCTTCTTGTACTTAAGTCGGCATTGTGCAATTTGTATTTAATTCCAATGCAATTTCTGTGTTTCATCGTCTCAGTGAAAGTCCAAGGCATACACGAAACCAGCAGGTGTGCATCGGAATCTAAAACTGGTCTCAAAGGAAAGGTTGAAATCATTGACGGTAAGAAGAGTAAGTCTTCTGGTACTTGTGTCGGCATTGTGCATTTTGTATTTCATTCCGATGGTATTTCTGTGTCACATCGTCAAAGTAAAGGTCCATGGTATACAGAAATACTGCAGTTGTGCATCGGAGTCTAAAACTGGTGACACAGGAAGGGCTCAAAACATAGACATTAAGAAAAGTGAGTCTTAGTGTACTTAGGTCGGCATTGTGCCTCTTGTATTTAATTCCGATGCCAATTCTGGGTTCCATCGTCAATCTGAAGCTCCAAGGGATGCAGTAAACCTGAAGTGAAGCATCGGAATCCAAATCCGGTCTCACAGGAAAGGCTCAAAGCAGAGATGGTAAGAAAACTAAGTCTTCTTGTACTTAAGTCGGCATTGTGCCTTTTGTATTTAATTCCGATGCAACTTCTGTGTTTCATCGTCAGTATGACGGTCCAAGGGATACAGTAAATCGGCAGTTGTGCATCGGAATCTTAAACTGGTGACACAAGAAAGGCTCAAAACAACGACACTAAGAAATGTCAGTGATCTTGTACTTAAGTCGGCATTGTGCCTTTTGTATCTAATTCCGATGCAATTTCAGTCTTTCATCGTCAATGTGATGGTCCAAGGGATACAGTAAACCTGAAGTCAAGCACTGGAATCAAAAACTGGTCTCAGAGGAAAGATTCAAAACATAGACACTAAGAAAAATCAGTCCTTTGTACTTAAGTAAGCAGTGTGGCTTTTATATTTAATTCCGATGCTATTCTTGTGTTTCATCTTCAAAGTGAAGGTCCAAGGGATACAGTAAACCTGAAGTGAATCATCGGAATCTAAAACTGGTGTCACAGGAAAAGCTCAAAATATAGACGGTAGGAGGACTCGGTCTTCTTGAACTTAAGTCGGCATTGTGTCTTTTGTATTTAGTTCCGATGCAAATTCTTTGTTTCATCGTCAATGTGAAGGTCCAAGGGATACAGTAAACATAAAGTGAAGCATCGGAATCTAAAACTGGTCTCACAGGAAAGGCACAAACATAGACAGTAAGAAGACTAAGTCTTCTTGTACATTAGTCGGCATGGTGCCTTTTGTACTTAATTCCGATTCAATGTCTGTGTTTCTTCGTCAATGCGATGGTCCATGGGACACAGTAAACCTGCACTTGTTCATCGGAATCTAAAACTAGGGACACAGAAAAGGCTCAAAACATAGACACTGAGAAAAGTCAGTCTTCCTGTACTTAAGTCGGCATTGCGCCTTTTGAATTTAATTCCAGTGCAATATCTACGATTCATCGTCAGTATGTAGGTCCAAGTGATACGGTTAACCTGAGGTGAAGTATCGGAATCTAAAACTGGTCTCACAGAAAAAGCTCTAAACACAGATAGTGAGAAGAGTCAGACTTCTTGTACTTCAGTCGGCATTGTGCCTTTTGTATTTAATTGCGATGCAACTTCGGTGGTTCATCGTCAATGTGTAGGTCCAACGGATACAGTAGAGCTGAAGTGAAGCATCGGAATCTAAAACTGGTCTCACAGGAAAGGCTCGAATCATGGACGGTGGAAAGATTCAGTCTCCTTGTACTTAAGTCGGCATTGTGCCTTTTGTATTTAATTCCGAAACAATTTCTGTGGTTCATCGTCTATGTGGAGGTCCAAGAGATACAGTAAATTTGCAGTTGTGCTTCGGAATCAAACACTGGTGACACAGGAAAGGCTCAAACGTAGACGGTAAAAAGACTCAGTGTTCTTGTACGTGAGTCGGCATTGTGCCTTTTGTATTTAGTTCCGATACAAATTCTTTGTTTCATCGTCAATGTGATGGTCCAAGGGGTATAGTAGGCCTGAAGCGAAGCATCGGAATGTAAAAGTGGTCCCACAAGAAATGCTCAAAACATAGACAGTAAGAAGACACAGCCTTCTTGTACTTTTGTGGGCATTGTGCCTTTTGTATTTAATTCCGATGCAATTTCTGTGTTTCATCGTCAATATGACGGTACAAGGGATACAGTAAACCTACAGTTGTGCTTCGGAATCCAACACAGGTGACACAGGAAAGGCTCAAACATAGACACTAAGAAAAGTCAGTCTTTTTTTAATTAAGTCGGCAATGTGCCTTTTATAGTTAATTCCGATGCAATTTTTGTGTTTCATCGTCAAAGTGAAGGTCTAATGGATACAGTGTCCCTAAAGTGAAGCATCGGAATCTAAAACTGGTCTCACTGGAACGGCTCAAAACATAGACAGTAAGAAGACTCAGTCTTCTTGCACTTAACTCGGCATTGTGCCCGTTTGTATTTAATTCCTTTGCAATTTCGGTATTTAATTGTCAATGTGAAGGTCCAAGTGATACAGTAAACCTGAAGTGAAGCACCGGAATCTACAACTGGTCTCACAGGAAAGGCTCAAATAATAGACGGTAAGAAGACACAGTCTTCTTGTACTAAAGTCTGCATTGTGGCTTTTGTATTTAATTCCGATGCAATTTCAGTGTTTCATCGTCTATGTGGAGGTCCAAGAGATACAGTAAACCTGCAGTTGTGCTTCGGAATCTAACACTGGTGACACAGGAAAGTCTCAAAACATAGACACGTAGAAAAGTCAATCTTTTTTTTACTTAAGTCGACACTGTGCCTTTTGTATTTAATTCCGATGCAATTTTTGTGTTTCATCGTCAAAGTAAAGGTTTAAGGGTAACAGTAAACCTGAAGTGAAGCATCGGAATCAAAAATTGGTGTCAAAGGAAAGGCTCAAAACATAGACACTAGGAAACGTCTGTCTTCTTGTTCTTAAGTCGGCATTGTGCCTTTTGCATTCGATTCCGATGCAATTTCCGTGTTTCATCGTCAATGTGAAGGTCCAAGGGGCACAGTAAACCTGCAGTTGGTCTTCTAAATCTAAAAATGGTGACACAGGATAGGCTCAAAACATAGACACTGAGAAATGTCAGTCTTCTTGTACTTAAGGCGGCATTGTGCCTTTTGTACATAATTCCGGTGCATTATCTGTGATTCATCGTCAGTATGTAGGTCCAAGTAATACAGTTAACCTGAGGTGAAGCATCGGAATCTAAAACTGGTCTGACTGGGAAGGTTCGAAGCATAGACAGTAAGAAGACTCAGTCTTGTTGTACTTAAGTCGGCATTGTGCCATTTGTATTTAATTCCGATGCAATTTCTGTCTTTCATCGTCAATGTGAAGGTCGAATAGATACAGTAAACCTGCAGTTGTGCTTCGGAATCTAACACCGGTGACACAGGAAAGGCGCAAATCGTAGACACCAAGACAAGTCAGTCCTTTTGTACTTAAGCCGGCATTGTGTCTTTTGAATTTAATTTCGATGCAATTTCTGTGTTTCTTCGTCAATGTGAAGGTCAATGGGATACAGTAAATCTGCAGTTCTGCATCGGAATCTAAAGCTGCTCTTACAGGAAAGGCTCAAAACATAGACGGTTGGTTAGAAGTCCTAGTCTTGTTGTATTTAAGTCGTCATTGTGCTTTTGTATTTAATTCCGATGCAATTTCAGCGTTTCATCGTCAATGTGAAGGTCCAAGGGATACAGTAATCCGGCAGTTGTGCATTGGAATCTAAAACTGGTGAGACAGGAATGGCTCTAATCATAGGCCTATGAAATGACAGTCTTCTTGTAATTATGTCGGCATTGTGCCTTTTGTATTTAATTCCGTTGCAATTATTGTGTTTCATCGTCAAAGTGAAAATCCAAGGGATACAGTAAACCTGAAGTGAAGCATCAGGAATCTAAAACTTGTCTCACAGGAAAGGCTCAACACATTGACACTAAGAAAACTCAGTCTTCTTGTACTTAAGTCGGCATTGTGCCCTTTGTATGTAACTCCGATGCAATTACTGTGTTTCGTCGTCAATGTGAAGGTCCAAAGGTACAGTAAACCAGCAGTTGTGCAACGGAATGTAAAACTGGTGACACAGGTAAGGCTCAAAACATAGACATAAAAAAACCAGTCTTCTTGTACTTCAGTCGGCATTGTGACTTTTGCATTTAACTCTGATGTAATTTTTGTGTTTCATCGTCAAAGTGAAGATCCAAGGGATACAGTAAACCAGAAGCAAAGCATCGGAATTTAAAACTGGTCTCACAGGAAACGCTCAAAGCATAGATTCTAAGAAAGGTCAGCCTTCTTGTACCCAAGTCGGCATTGTACCTTTTGTATTTAATTCCGATGCAATTTCTGTGTTTCATCGTCGAAGTTAAGGTCCAACGGATTCAGTAAACCTGAAGTGAAGCATCAGAATCTGAAACAGGTATCACAGGAGAGCCTCAAATCATAGACACTAAGAAATGTCAGTCTTCTTGTACTTATGTCGGCATTGTGCATTTTGTATTTAATTTTCACGCAATTTCTGTGTTTCATCGTCAATGTGAAGGTCCAAGGGATACAGTAAACCTGAGGTGAAGCATCGGAATCTAAAACTGGTCTCACAAGAAAAGCTCAAAACTTAGACAGTAAGAAGAGTCAGACATCTTGTACTTAAGTCGGCGTCGTGCCTTTTTCATGTAATTACGATGCAATGTCTTTGACCCATCGTCAGTGTGGTGGTCCAAGGGATACACTAAATCTGAAGTGAAGCATCGGAATGTAAAATCGATCCCACAGGAAAGGCTCTAAGAATAGATCGTATGAAGACACAGCCTTGTTGTAGTTATGTCGGCATTGTGCCTTCTGTATTTAATTCCGATGCAATTTCTGAGTTTCATCGTCAATGGGAAGGTCCAAGAGATACAGTAAAGCTGCAGTGAAGCATTGGAAAATACAACTACTGACACAGGAATGGCTCAATGCATAGACAGTGAGAACACTCAGTCTTCTTGTACTTAACCCGGCATTTTGCCCGATTGCATTTAATTCCGATGCAATTTCGGTGTTTTATCGTCAATGTGAAGGTCCAAGGTTTACAGTAAACCGGAAGTGTAGAATCGGAATCTAAAACTGGTCTCACAGGAAAGGCTCAAAACATAGACGATAAGATGACTCAGTCCTCTTGTACTAAAGTCGGCATTGTCCCTTTTGTATTTAATTCCGATGCAATTTTTTTGTTTCATCGTCAAAGTGAAGGTCCAAGGGATGCAGTAAACCTCAAGTGAAGCATCGGAATCTAAAACTGGTGACACAGGGAAGGCTCAAATCATAGGCACTATGAAAAGTCAGTCTTCTTGTACATAAGTCGGCATTGTGCCTTTTGTATTTCATTCCGATGCAATTTCTGTGTTTTATCGTCAATGTGAAGGTCCAAGCGATACAGTAAACCTGCAGTTGTGCATTGGAATCTAAAACAGGTGACACAGGAAATTCTCAAAACATAGGCACTTTGAAAAGTCAGCCTCCTTGGACTTATGTCGGCATTGTGGCTTTTGGATTTAATTCCATTGCAATTTTTGTGTTTCATCGTCAAAGTGAATGTCCAAGGGATACAGTAAACCTGAACAGAAACATCGGAATCTATAACTGGTCTCAGTGGAAAGGCTCACAACATAGACGGTTAGAAGACTCAGTCTTCTTGTACTTAAGTGGGCATTGTGCCTTTTGTATTTAATTCCAATACAATTTTAGTGTTTCATCGTCAAAGTGAAGGTCCAAGCGATACAGTAAACCTCCAGTTGTGCATCGGAATCTAAAACTGGTCTCACAGGAAAGGTTCAAATAATAGACACTAAGAAGGGTCAGTCTTCTTGTACTTAAGTCGGCATTTTGCCTTTTGTATTTAATTTCGATGCAATTTCTGTGTTTCTTCGTCAATGTGAAGGTGCAAGCGATACAGTAAACCTGAAGTTCTGCATCGGAATCAAAAATTGGTGTCAAAGGAAAGGCTCAAATCATAGACACTAGGAAACGTCTGTCTTCTTGTACTTAAGTCGGCATTGTGCCTTTTGCATTCAATTCCGATGCAATTTCCGTGTTTCATCGTCAATGTCAAGGTCCAAGAGACACAGTAAACCTGTAATTGTGCTTCTAAATCTAAAACTGGTGACACAGGAAAGGCTCAAAACACAGACACTGGGAAAAGTCAGTCTTCTTGTACTTAAGGGGGCATTGCGCCTTTTGTACTTAATCCCGGTGCAATATCTGTGATTCATCGTCAGTATGTAGGTCCAAGTGATACAGTTAACCTGAGGTGAAGCATCGGAATCTAAAACTGGTCTCACAGGAAAAGCTCAAATCATAGACAGTTAGAAGAGTCAGACATCTTGTACTTAAGTCGGCATTGTGCCATTTGTATTTATTTCCGATGCAATTTCTGTGTTACATCGTCAATGTGAAGGTCCAATAGATACAGTAAACCTGCAGTTGTGCTTCGGAATCTAACACCGGTGACACAGGAAAGGCGCAAATCGTAGACACCAAGATAAGTCAGTCTTTTTGTACTTAAGTCGGCATTGTGTCTTTTGAATTTAAATTCGATGCAATTTCTGTGTTTCTTCGTCAAAGTGAAGGGCCAAGGGATACAGTAAACCTAAAGTGAAGCATTGGAAACTACAGCTGCTGACACAGGAAAGGCTAAAGCATAGACAGTGAGAAGATTCAGTCTTCTTGTACTTAACTCGGCAATATGCCCGTTTGTATTTAATTCCGATGCAATTTCGGTGTTTTATCGACAATGTGAAGGTCCAAGGGATACATTAAACCTGAAGTGAAGCATCGGAATCTAAAGCTGGTCTCACAGGAAAGGCTCAAAACATAGACGATTAGAAGTCCTATTCCTCTTGTATTTAAGTCGTCATTGTGCCTTTTGTATTTAATTCCGATGCAATTTCAGTGATTCATCGTCAATGTGAAGGTCCAAGGGATAAGGTAATCCTGCAGTTGTGCATCGGAATCTAAAACTGGTGACATAGGAATGGCTCAAATCATAGGCACTATGAAATGGCAGTCGTCTTGTACTTATGTCGGCATTGTGCCTTTTGTAATTAATTCTGATGCAATTATTGTGTTTCATCGTCAAAGTGAAGATCCAAGGGATACAGTAAACCTGAAGTTAAGCATCAGGAATCTAAAACTTGTCTCACAGGAAAGGCTCAACACATAGACACTATGAAAATTCAGTCATCTTGTACTTAAGTCTGCATTGTGCCTTTCGTATGTAATTCCGATGCAATTACTGTGTTTCGTCGTCAATGTCAAGGTGCAAGGGATACAGTAAACCAGATGTGAAGCATTTTAATCTAAAACTGGTCTCACAGGAAAGGCTCAAATCATAGACGGTTAAAAGTCCTAATCTTCTTGTATTTAAATCGGCATTGTCCTTTTTGTATTTAATTACGATGCAATTTTTGTGTTTCATCGTCCAAGTGAAGGTCCAAGGGATAGAGTAAACAAAACGTGAGCCATCGGAATCTAAATCTGGTGACACAGGAAAGGCTCAAAGAATAGACAGTAAGAAGACTCAGCCCACCTGTACTTAAGGCAGCATTGTGCCTTTTGTATTGCATTCCGATGCAATTTTTGTGTGTCATCGCCAAAGTGAAGGCCCAAGGGATACAGTAAACCTAAAGTGAAGCATCGGAATCTAATACTTGTCTCACAGGAAAGGCTCAAAGCATAGACACTAAGAAAAGTTAGTCTACCTGTACATAAGTCGGCATTGTGTATTTTGTATTTAATTCCGATGCAATTTTTGTGTTTCTTCGTCAAAGTGAATGTCAAGCGATTAAGGTAATCTGATGTGAGGCATCGGAATCTAAAACAGGTCTCAGAGGAAAGACTCAAAGCATAGAAAGGGAGAAGACTCAGTCTCCTTCCACTTAAGACGGCATTGTGCATTTTGTATTTAATTCCGATGCAAATTCCGTGTTTCATCGTCAATCTAAAGGTGCAAGGGATACAGTAAACCTGCAGTTGTGCGTCGGAATCTAAAACTGATGACACAGGAAAGGCTCAAACATTGACACAAAGAAAAGTCAGTCATTTTGTACTTAAGTCGGCATTGTGGCTTTTGTATCTAATTCCGACGCAATTCTTGTGTTTCATCGTCAACGTGAAGGTCCAAGGGATACAGTAGACCTTAAGGGAAGCTTCGGAAGATAAAACTGGTGACACAGGAAAGGCTCAGAACATTTACAGTAAGAAGACTCAGTCTTCGTGTACCTAATTCGGCATTGTGCTTTTTGTATTTAAATACGACGCAATTCTTGTGTTTCATTGTCGAACGGAAGGTCCAATGGATACAGTAAACCTAAAGTGAAGCATCGGAATCTAAAACTGGACTCATAATGAAGGTTCACAAAATAGGCGGTAAGAAGACTCAGGCTTCTTGTACTTAAGTCGGCATGGTGCATTTGTATTTAATTCCGATGCAACTTCTGTGATTCATCGTCAATGGGATATAGTAAACCTGCAGTTTTGCATCAGAATCTAAGACTGATCTCACTGGAAAGGCTCCAAACATAGACGGTAAGAAGATTCAGTCTTCTAGTACTTAAGTCGGCATTGTGCCGTTTGAATTTAATTCCGATGCAATTTTTGTGTTTCAACATCAAAGTGAAGGTCCAAGGGATACAGTAAACCTGAAGTGAAGCATCGGAATCTGAAACTGGTCTCACAGGAGGGGTTCAAAACATAGATACTAAGAAGAGTCAGTCTTCTTGTACTTATGTCGGCATTGTGGCTTTTGTATCTAAGTCCGACGCAATTTTTGGTATTTCATCGTCAAAGTGAAGGTCCGAGGGATGCAGTAAACCTGAAGTGAAGCATCGGAATCTGAAACTTGTCTCACAGGAGAGGTTCAAAGCATAGATACTAAGAAGAGTCAGTCTTCTTGTAGTTTAGCCGGCATTGTGGCTTTTGTATCTAATTCCGACGCAATTTTTGTGTTTCATTGTCAAAGTGAAGGTCCAAGGGATACAGTAAACCTGAAGTCAAGCATCGGAATCTAAAACTGGTCTCACAGGAAAGGCTCAAAACATAGACGATAAAAAGACTCAGTCTTCTTGTACTTAAGTCGGCATTGTGCCTTATGTATTGACTTCCGATGCAATTTCTGTTTTTCATCGTCAAAGTGATGGTCCAAGGGATACAGTAAAACTGAAATGAAGCATCGGAATCTACAACTGGTCTCACAGGAAGGGCTCAAAATATAGACGGTAAGAGGACTCAGTCTTCTTGTACTTAAGTCGGCATTGTGCCATTAGTATTTAATTGCGTTTTAATTTCTGTATTTCATCGTCAATGTGAAGGTCCAAGGGATACAGTAAACCAGTAATTGTGCATCATAATCTAAAACTGGGGACACAGGTAAGGCACAAACATAGACACTATGACAAGTCAGTGTTCTTGTACTTAAGTCAGCATTGTGCCTTTTGGATTTAATTCCGACGCAATTTTTTAGTTATAACGTCAATGTAAAGGTCAAAGATATGTGGTAAAACTGAAGTGAAGCATCGGAATCTAAAACTGGTCACACTGGAAAGGCTCAAAACATAGACGCAAGAAGATTCTGTCTTCTTGTACTTAAGTCGGCATTGTGCCGTTTGAATTTATTTCCGTTGCAATTTTTGTGTTTCATCGTTAATGTGAACGTCCAAGGGATACACTAAACCTGCAGTTGTGCGTCGGAATCTAAAACTGATGACACAGGGAGGCTCAAAACACAGATGCTAAGAAAAGTCAGTCTTTTTGTACTTAAGTTGGCATTGTGCCTTTTGTATTTATTTCCGATGCAATTTTTGTGTTTCATTGTCAACGTGAAGGTCTAAGGGATACAGTAAACCTGGAATGTAGCATCGGAAACTACAACTGGTCACACAGGAAGGGCTCAAAATATAGACTGTAAGAAGACTCAGTCTTCTTGTACTTAAGTCTTCATTGTGCCTTTTGTATTGAATTCCGATGTAATTTTTGTGATTCAGCGTCAGTATGTAGGTCCAAGTGATACAGTAAACCTGAAGTGAAGCATCGGAATCTAAAACTGGTCTCACAGGAAAGGCTCAAAACATAGGCGGCAAGAAGACTCTGTCCTGTAGAACTTAATTCGGCATTGTGGCTTTTGTATTTAATTCCGATGCAATTTCTGTGTGTTTTATCGTCAAAGTGAAGGACCAAGGGATACAGTAAACCTGAAATGAATCATCGGACTCTGAAACTGGTCTCATAGGAAAGGCTCAATGCGTAGATGGTAAGAAGACTCAGTCTTCTTCCACTTGAGCCGGCAATGTGCAATTTGTAATTAATTCCGAAGCAATTTCTGTGTTTCATCGTCAATGCAAAGCTGCAAGTGATACAGTAAAGCTGCGGTTGCGCATCACAAACTAAACCTGGTGACACAGCAAAGGCTCAGAACATAGACGGTAACAAGACTCAGTCTTCTTGTACTTAAACCGACATTGTGGATTTTGTATTGAATTCCGATGCAAGTTTTGTGTTTCATCGGCAAAGTGAAGGGCCAAGTGACATAGTAAACCGGAATTGAAGCAACGGAATCTAAATCAGGTTTCACTGGAAAGACCCAAAACATAGTCGGTAAGAAGACTCAGTCTTCTTGTACTTAAGTCGACATTGTCCGTTTTGTGTCTAATTCCGATGCAATTTCTGTGTTTAATCGTCGAAGTGAAGGTCCAAGGGATGCAGTAAACCTGAAGTGAAGCATCGGAATCTGAAACTGGTCTCACTGGAAAGGCTGAAATCATAGACGGTAAGAAGACTCAGTCTTCTTGTACTTAAGTCGGCATTGTGCCTTTTGTATTGAATTCCGATGCAATTTTTGTGATTCATCGTCAGTATGTAGGTAGGTCCAAGTGATACTGTAAACCTAAGTGAAGCATCGGAATCTAAAACTGGTTTCGCAGGAAACGCTCAAAACATAGATGGTAGGAAGGATCAGTCCTCTTGTTCGTTAGTCGGCATTGTGCCTTTTGTATTTAATTCCGATGCAATTTCTGTGTTTCATCGTTAAAGCGTAGGTCCAAGGGATACAGTTAAACTGAAGTGAAGCATCGGAATCTAAAACTGGTCTCACAGGAAAGGCTCAAAGCATAGACACTAAGGAAGTCAGTCTTCTGGAACTTTAGCCGACATTGTGCCTTTTGTATTTAATTCCGACGCAATTTTTGTGTTTCACCGTCTAAGTGTCGGTCCAAGGGATACAGTAAACCTGAAATGAAGCATCGGAATCTAAAACTGGTCTCACAGGAAGGGCTTATAACATAGATGGTATAACGACTCAGTCTTCTTGTACTTAAGATGGCATTGTGCCTTTTGCATTTAGTTCCGTTGCGAAATATGTGTTTAATCGTCAATGTGATGGTCCAAGAGATACAGTAAACCAGCAGTTATGCATCATAATCTAAATCAGGGGACACAGGCAATGCTCAAAACATAGACACTAAGAAAAGTCAGTTTTTTTGTACTTAATTCGGCATTGTGCCTTTTGGATTTAATTCCGACGCAATTTTTGTGGTTCATCGTCAATGTTAATGTCCAAGGGATACAGTAAACTTGAAGTGAAGCATCGGAAACTAAAACTCGCCACACAGGAACGGCTCAAAGCGTAGACAGTAAGAGGCCTCAGTCTTCTTGTACTTAAGTCTGCATTGTGCCTTTTGTATTTCATTCCCTTGCGATCTCTGTGTTTCATCGTCAATGTGAAGGTCCAAGGGATACATTAAAGCTTCAGTTGTGTGTCGGAATCTATATCTGGTGACACAGGGAAGGCTGATATCTTAGACACTAAGAAAAGTCAGTATTTTTGTACTTAAGTCAGGTTTTGTATTTAATTCCGTTGCAATTCTTGTGTTACATCGTCAGAGTGAACGTCCAGGGCATACAGTATACCTGACGTGAAGCATCGAAATCTAAAACCGGTGACACATAAAAGGCTCAAAACATAGACAGTAAGAAGACTCAGTCTTCTTGTACCTAAGTCTTCATTGTGCCTTTTGTATTGAATTCCGATGTAATTTTTGTGATTCAGCGTCAGTATGTAGGTCCAAGTGATACAGTAAACCTGAAGTGAAGCATCGGAATCTAAAACTGGTCTCACAGGAAAGGCTCAAAACATAGGCGGCAAGAAGACTCTGTCCTGTAGAACTTAATTCGGCATTGTGGCTTTTGTATTTAATTCCGATGCAATTTCTGTGTGTTTTATCGTCAAAGTGAAGGACCAAGGGATACAGTAAACCTGAAATGAATCATCGGACTCTGAAACTGGTCTCATAGGAAAGGCTCAAAGCGTAGATGGTAAGAAGACTCAGTCTTCTTCCACTTGAGCCGGCAATGTGCAATTTGTAATTAATTCCGAAGCAATTTCTGTGTTTCATCGTCAATGCAAAGCTGCAAGTGATACAGTAAAGCTGCGGTTGAGCATCACAAACTAAACCTGGTGACACAGCAAAGGCTCAGAACATAGACGGTAACAAGACTCAGTCTTCTTGTACGTAAACCGACATTGTGGATTTTGTATTGAATTCCGATGCAAGTTTTGTGTTTCATCGGCAAAGTGAAGGGCCAAGTGACATAGTAAACCGGAATTGAAGCAACGGAATCTAAATCAGGTTTCACTGGAAAGGCCCAAAACATAGTCGGTAAGAAGACTCAGTTTTCTTGTACTTAAGTCGACATTGTCCGTTTTGTATCTAATTCCGATGCAATTTCTGTGTTTAATCGTCAAAGTGAAGGTCCAAGGGATGCAGTAAACCTGAAGTGAAGCATCGGAATCTGAAACTGGTCTCACTGGAAAGGCTGAAATCATAGACGGTAAGAAGACTCAGTCTTCTTGTACTTAAGTCGGCATTGTGCCTTTTGTATTGAATTCCGATGCAATTTTTGTGATTCATCGTCAGTATGTAGGTAGGTCCAAGTGATACTGTAAACCTAAGTGAAGCATCGGAATCTAAAACTGGTTTCGCAGGAAAGGCTCAAAACATAGATGGTAGGAAGGATCAGTCCTCTTGTACGTTAGTCGGCATTGTGCCTTTTGTATTTAATTCCGATGCAATTTCTGTGTTTCATCGTTAAAGCGTGGGTCCAAGGGATACAGTTAAACTGAAGTGAAGCATCGGAATCTAAAACTGGTCTCACAGGAAAGGCTCAAAGCACAGACACTAAGGAAGTCAGTCTTCTGGAACTTTAGCCGACATTGTGCCTTTTGTATTTAATTCCGACGCAATTTTTGTGTTTCACCGTCTAAGTGTCGGTCCAAGGGATACAGTAAACCTGAAATGAAGCATCAGAATCTAAAACTGGTCTCACAGGAAGGGCTTATAACATAGATGGTATAACGACTCAGTCTTCTTGTACTTAAGATGGCATTGTGCCTTTTGTATTTAGTTCCGTTGCGAAATATGTGTTTAATCGTCAATGTGATGGTCCAAGAGATACAGTAAACCAGCAGTTATGCATCATAATCTAAAACAGGGGACACAGGCAATGCTCAAAACATAGACACTAAGAAAAGTCAGTTTTCTTGTACTTAATTCGGCATTGTGCCTTTTGGATTTAAATCCGACGCAATTTTTGTGGTTCATCGTCAATGTTAATGTCCAAGGGATACAGTAAACTTGAAGTGAAGCATCGGAAACTAAAACTCGCCACACAGGAACGGCTCAAAGCGTAGACAGTAAGAGGCCTCAGTCTTCTTGTACTTAAGTCTGCATTGTGCCTTTTGTATTTCATTCCCTTGCAATCTCTGTGTTTCATCGTCAATGTGAAGGTCCAAGGGATACATTAAAGCTTCAGTTGCGTGTCGGAATCTATATCTGGTGACACAGGGAAGGCTGATACCTTAGACACTAAGAAAAGTCAGTATTTTTGTACTTAAGTCGGGTTTTGTATTTAATTCCTTTGCAATTCTTGTGTTACGTCGTCAGAGAACGTCCAGGGCATACAGTATACCTGACGTGAAGCATCGAAATCTAAAACCGGTGACACATAAAAGGCTCAAAACATAGACAGTAAGAAGACTCAGTCTTCTTGTAGCTAATTCGGCGTCGTTCTTTTTGTATTTAATTCCGATTCAATTTTTGTGTTTCTTTGTGGAAGTGAAGGTCCAAAGGATACAGTAAACCTGAAATAAAGCATTGGAATAAAAAACTGGTCTCATAGGATGGGCTCAAAACATAGACGGTAAGAAGACTCAGTCTTCTGGTACTTAAGTCGCATTGTGCCTTTTGTATTTAATTTCGTTGCAGTTTTAGTGTTTCATCGTCAATGTGAAGGTCCAAGGGATACAGTAAGCCAGCAGTTGTGCATCATAATCTAAAACTGGGGACACAGGAAAGGCTTAAAACATAGACACTAAGAAAAGTCTGACTTCTTGTACTTAAGTCGGCATTGTGCCTTTTGTATTTAATTCCGATGCAATTTTTTTGATTCATTGTCGAAGTGAAGGTCCAGGACATACAGTATACTTGACGTGAAGCATCGGAATCTAAAACTGGTGACACAGGGAAGGCTCAAATCATGGACAGTAAGAAGACTTAGTCTTCGTGTACCTAAGTCGGCATTGTGCCTTTTGTATTTAAATCCGACGCAATTCTTGGGTTTCATTGTCGAAGTGAAGGTCCAAGGGATACCGTAAACCTGAAGTGAAGCATCGGAATATAAAACTGGACTCACAGGAGAGGCTCAATACATAGATACTAAGAAGGGTCAGTCTTCTTGTACTTAAGTCGGCATTGTTCCTTTTGTACTTAATTCCGAAGCAATTTCTGTGTTTCATTGTCAAAGTGAACGTCCAGGGCATACAGTATACCTGACGTGAAGCATCGGAATCTAAAATTGGTGACACAGGAAAGGCTCAAAACATGGACAGTAACAAGACTCAGTCTTCGTGTACCTAATTTGGCATTGTGCCTTCTGTATTTAAATCCGACGCAATTCTTGGGTTTCATTGTCGAAGTGAAGGTCCAAGGGATACAGTAAAGCTGAAGTGAAGCATCGGAATCTAATACTGGACTCACAGGAAAGGTTAACAAAATAGACGGTATGAAGACTGAGGCTTCTTGTACTTAAGTCAGCATGGTGCATTTGTATTTACTTCCGATGCAACTTCTGTGGTTCATCGTCAATGGGATATAGTAAACCTGCAGTTTTGCATCGGAATCTAAAACTGGTCTCACAGGAAAGGCTCTAAACATAGACGGTAATAAGACTCAGTCTTCTTGTACTTAAGTCGGCATTGTGCATTTCGTATTTACTTCCGATGCAATTTTTTTGTTTCACCCTCAAAGTGAAGGTCCAAGGGATACAGTAAACCTGAAGTGAAGCATCGGAATCTAAAACTGGTCTCACAGGAAAAGTTCAAATCATAGACACTAAGAAAAGTCAGTCTACCTGTACTTAAGTCGGCATTGTGTATTTTGTGTTTAATTCCGATGCAATTTTTGTGTTTCTTCGTCAAAGTGAATGTTCAAGGGATTAAGGAAACCTGATGTGAGGCATCGGAATCTAAAACAGGTCTCAGAGGAAAGGCCCAAAGCATAGAAAGGAGAAGACTCAGTCTCCTTCTACTTAAGACGGCATTGTGCATTTTGTATTTAATTCCGATGCAATTTCCGTGTTTCATCGTCAATCTGAAGGTCCAAGGGATACAGTAAACCTGCAGTTGTGCGTCGGAATCTAAAACTGATGACAGAGGAAAGGCTCAAACATGACACATTGAAAAGTCAGTCTTTTTGTACTTAAGTCGGCATTGTGGCTTTTGTATCTAATTCCGACGCAATTTTTGTGTTTCATCGTCAAAGTGAAGGTCCAAGGGATATAGTAAACCTGAAGGGAAGCATCGGAAGCTAAAACTGGTCTCACAGGATGGGCTGAAATCATAGACTGTTAGAATACACAGTCTTCTTGTACTTAAGTCGGCATTGTGCCTTTTGTATTTAATTTCGTTGCAATTTCTTTGATTCATCGTCAATGTGATCGTCCAAGGGATACAGTAAACCAGCAGTTGTGCATCATAATCTAAAACTGGGGACACAGGAAAGGCTCAATCATAGACACTAAGAAAAGTCTGTCTTCTTGTACTTAAGTCGGCATTGTGCCTTTTGTATTTAATTCCGATGCAATTTTTTTGATTCATTGTCAAAGTGAAGGTCCAGGGCATACAGTATACCTGACTTGAAGCATCGGAATCTAAAACTGGTGACACAGGAAAGGCTCAAAACATGGACAGTAAGAAGACTCAGTCTTCATGTACCTAATTCGGCACTGTGCCTTTTGTATTTAAATCCGACGCAATTCTTTTGTTTCATTGTCGAAGTGAAGGTCCAAGGGATACAATAAACCTGAAGTGAAGCATCGGAATCTAAATCTGGCCTCACAGGAATGGTTCAATACATAGACACTAAGAAAAGTCAGTCTCCTTGTACTTAAGTTGGCATTGTGCCTTTTGTATCTAATTCCGATGCAATTTCTATGTTTCATCGTCAAAGTGAAGGTCCAAGGAATACAGTAAACCTGAATTGAAGCATCGGAATCTAAAATTGGTCTCACTGGAACGGCTCCAAACATAGACAGTAAGAAGAGTCAGTCTTCCTGTACTTAATTGGGCATTGTGCCTTTTTTATTGAATTCCGATACAATTTTTGTGATTCATCGTCAAAGTGAAGGTCCAGGGGATACAGTAAACCTGAAGTGAAGCATCGGAATCTAAAACTGGACTCACAGGAAAGGTTCACAACATAGACAGTAAGAAGACTCAGGCTTCTTGTACTTCAGTCGGCATTGTGCCTTTCGTATTTAATTCCGACGCAATTTCTGCGTTTAATCGTCAAAGTGAAGGTCCAAGGGATGCAGTAAACCTGAAGTGAAGCATTGGAATCTAAAACTGGTCTCTCTGGAAAGGCTGAAATCAGAGACGGAAAGAAGACTTAGTCTTCTTGTACTTAGGTCGGCATTGTGTCTTTTGTATTGCATTCCGATGCAATTTTTTTGATTCATCGACAGTATGTGGGTAGGTCCAAGTGATACAGTAAACCTGAAGTGAAGCATCGGAATCTAAAACTGGTTTCACAGGAAAGGCTCGAAACATAGACGGTAAGAAGACTCAGTCCTCTTGTACTTAAGTCGGCATTGTGCCTTTTGTATTTAATTCCGATGCAATTTCTGTGTTTCATTGACAAAGTGAGGGTCCAAGGGATACAGTCAACCTGAAGTGAAGCATCGGAAACTAAAACTGGTCTCACAGGAAAGGGTCCAAGCATAGATGGTTAGAAGACTCAGTTTTCATCAACTTAAGACAGCATTGAGCGTTTTGTAATTAATTACGGAGTAATATCTGTGTTTCATCGTCAATGTGAAGGTCCAAGTGATACAGTAAACATGAAGTGAAGCATCGGAATCTAAAACTGTATTCACGCGAACGGTTCACAACATAGACCGTAAGAAGACTCAGGCATCTTGTACTTAACTCGACATTGTGCCTTTTGTATTTAATTCATATGCAATTTATGTGCTTCATCGTCAATGTGAAAGTCAAAGGGATACAGTACACCTGCAGTTGTGCATCGTAATCTAAAACTGGGGACACAGGAAAGGCTCAAACATAGACACTAAGAAAAGTCAGTCTTCTTGTACTTAAGTCGGCATTGTGCATTTTGTATCTAATTCCGATGCAATTTCTGTGTTTCATCGTTAAAGTGAAGGTCCAAGGGATACAGTAAACCCGAATTGAAGCGTCGGAATCTAAAACTGGTCTCACTGGAACGGCGCAAAACATAGACAGTAAGAAGACTCAGTCTTCCTGTACTGAAGTGGGCATTGTGCCTTTTGTATTGATTTCCGATGCAATATTTGTGATTCATCGTCAAAGTGAAGGTCCAAGTGATACAGTAAACCTGAAGTGAAGCATCGGAATCGAAAACTGTATTTACGCGAACGGTTCACAACATAGACCGTAAGAAGACACAGGCATCTTGTACTTAACTCGACATTGTGCCTTTTGTATTTAATTCATATGCAATTTATGTGCTTCATCGTCAATGTGAAAGTCTATGGGATACAGTACACCTGCAGTTGGGCATCGTAATCTAAAACTGGGGACACAGGAACGGCTCAAACATAGACACTAAGAAAAGTCAGTCTTCTTGTACTTAAGTCGGAATTGTGCCTTTTATATTTAATTTCATGCAGTTTTTGTGTTTCATCGCCAAAGTGAAGGTCCAAGGGAAACAGTAAACTTCAAGTGAAGCTTCGGAATCTAAAACAGGTCTCACAGGAAATGCTCTAACAATAGACAATAAGAAGACTCAGTCTTCTTGTACTTAAGTCGACAATGTCCCATTTGTATTGAATTCCGATGCAAGTTTTGTGTTTCATCGTCAAAGTGAAGGACGAAGTGATATAGTAAACCTGAATTGAAGCATCGGAATCTAAAACTAGTCTCACTGGGAAGGCTCAAAACAGACGGTAAGAAGACTCAGTCTACCTGTACTGAAGTGGGCATTGTGCCTTTTATATTGATTTCCGATGCACTATTTGTGATTCATCGTCAAAGTGAAGGTCCAGGGGATACAGTATACCTGAAGTGAAGCATCGGAATCTAAAACTGGACTCACAGGAAAGGTTCACAACATAGACGATAAGAAGACTCAGGCATCTTGTACTTAAGTCGGCTTTGTGCGTTTTGTATTTAATTCCGATGCCATTTCTGTGTTTAATCGTGAAAGTGAAGGTCCAAGGGATGCAGTAAACCTGAAGTGAAGCATCGGAATCCAAAACTGGTCTCTCTGCCAAAGCTGATATCATGGACGGTAAGAAGACTCAGTCTACTTGTAATTAAGCTTGCATTGTGTCTTTTGTATTGAATTCCGATGCAATTTTTGTGATTCGTCGTCAGTATGTAGGTAGGTCCAAGTGATACAGTAATCCTGAAGTGAAACATCGTAATCTAAAACTGATTTCACAGGAAAGGCTGAAAACATAGACGGTAAGATGACTCAGTCCTCTTGTACTTAAGTCGGCATTGTGCCGATTGTATTTAATTCCGATGCAATTTCTGTGCTTCATTGTCAAAGTGAAGGTCCATGGGATACAGTGAACCTGAAGTGAAGCATCGTAAACTAAAACTGGTCTGACAGAAAAGGCTCAAAGCATAGTTGGTAAGAAGACTCAGTTTTCCTCTACTTAAGACGGCATTGTACGTTTTGTAATTACTTCCGAAGCAATTTCTGTCTTTCATCGTCAATGTGACGGTCCAAGTGATACAGTAAACCTGCTTTTGCACATCGGAAACTATGCCTGGTGATACAGGAATGGCTAAGGTCATAGACGGTCAGAAGACTGAGTCCTCTTGCCCTGAAGTCGGCTTTGTGCCTGTTGTATTTAATTCATATGCGATTTCGGTGTTTCATCGTCAATGTGAAGGTCCAAGGGATACAGTAAACCTGTAGTTGTGAATCGTAATCTAAAACTGGGGACACAGGAAAGCCTCAAAACATCAACACTAAGAAAAGTCAGTCTTCTTGTACTTAATACGGCATTGTGCCTTTTATATTTAATTACGATGCAATTATTTTTATCGTCAAAGTGAAGGTCCAAATTATACAGTAAACCTCAAGTGAAGCATCGGGATCTAAAACTGGTCTCACAGGAAATGCTCTAAACATAGGCACTAAGAAGACTCAGCAGTCTTGTACTTGTGTCGGCATTGTGCCTTTTGTATTTGATTCCGATGCAATCTCTGTGTTTCTTCGTCATTGTGAAGTCCAAGCTATACAGTAAACCTGCAGTTGTGCATCTGAATCTAAAACTCTTGACACAGGAAAGGCTCAAAACATAGACACTAAGGAAAGTCAGTCTTCTTGTACTTAAGTCGACATTGTGCCTTTTGTATTCATTTCCGACGCAATTTCTGTGTTTCATCGTCAAAGTGAAGGTCCAAGAATTACAATAAACCTGAAGTGAAGCACTGGAATCTAAAACTGGTCTCACTGGAAAGGCTCAAATCATAGGCGATAAGAGGACTCACTCTTCCTGTATTTAAGTCGACATTGTACCTTTTGTGTTTGAACCCGATGCAATTTCTGTGTTTCATCGTCAAAGCGAAAGTCCAAGGGATACAGTAAACCTGAAGTGAAGCATCGGAATCTAATTCTGGCCTCACAGGAATGGTTCAATACATAGACACTAAGAAAAGTCAGTCTCCTTGTACTTAAGTTGGTATTGTGCCTTTTGCATCTAATTCCGATGCAATTTCTGTGTTTCATCGTCAAAGTGAAGGTCCAAGGGATACAGTAAACCTGAATTGAACCATCGGAATCTAAAACTGGTCTCACTGGAACGGCTCAAAACATAGACAGTAAGAAGACTCTGTCTTCCTGTACTTATTTGGGCATTGTGCCTTTTGTATTGAATTCCGATGCAATTTTTGTGATTCATCGTAAAGTGAAGGTCCAGGGGATACAGTAAACCTGAAGTGAAGCATCGGAATCTAAAACTGGACACACAGGAAAGGTTCACAACATAGACAGTTAGAAAACTCTGGCTTCTTGTACCTAAGTCGGCATTGTGCCTTTCGTATTTAATTCCGACACAATTTCTGTGTTTAATCGTCAAAGTGAAGGTCCAAGGGATGCAGTAAACCTGAAGTGAAGCATCGGAATCTAAAACTGGTCTCTTTGGAAAGGCTGAAATCATAGACGGTTGAAGACTCAGTCTTCTTGTACTTAGGTCGGCATTGTTCCTTTTGTATTGCATTCCGACACAATTTCTGTGTTTAATCGTCAAAGTGAAGGTCCAAGGGATGCAGTAAACCTGAAGTGAAGCATCGGAATCTAAAACTGGTCTCTTTGGAAAGGCTGAAATCATAAACGGTTGAAGACTCAGTCCTCTTGTACTTAAGTCGGCATTGTGCCTTTTGTATTTAATTCCGATGCAATTTCTGTGTTTCATTGACAAAGTGAAGGTCCAAGGCATACAGTCAACCTGAAGTGAAGCTTCGGAAACTAAAACTGGTCTCACAGGAAAGGGTCCAAGCATAGATGGTTAGAAGACTCAGTTTTCATTTACTTAAGACAGCACTGTGCGTTTTGTAATTAATTCCGGAGCAATATCTGTGTTTCATCGTCAATGTGAAGGTTATAGTGATACAGTACACCTGAAATGAAGCATCTTAATCTAAAACTGTATTCACGCGAACGATTCACAACATAGACCGTAAGAAGACTCAGGCATCTTCTACATAACTCGACATTGGGCCTTTTGTATTTAATTCATATGCAATTTATGTGCTTCATCGTCAATGTGAAAGTCCAAGGGATACAGTACACCTGCAGTTGTGCATCGTAATCTAAAACTGGGGACACAGGAAAGGCTCAAACATAGACACTAAGAAAAGTCAGTCTTATTGTACTTAAGTCGGCATTATGCCTTTTGTATCCAATACCGATGCAATTTCTGTGTTTCATAGTCAAAGTGAAGGTCCAAGGGATACAGTAAACCTGAATTGAAGCATCGGAATCTAAAACTGGTCTCACTGGGAAGGCTCAAAACATAGACAGTAAGAAGACTCAGTCTTCCTTTACTGAAGTGGGCATTGTGCCTTTTGTATTGATTTCCGATGCAATATTTGTGACTCATCGTCATAGTGAAGGTCCAGGGGATGCATTAAACCTGAAGTGAAGCATCGGAATCTAAAACTGGAGTCACAGGAAAGGTTCACAACATAGACGATAAGAAGAATCAGGCATCTTGTACTTAAGTCGGCATTGTGCGTTTTGTATTTAATTCCGATGCAATTTCTGTATTTCATTGACAAAGTGAAGGTTCAAGGGATACAGTCAACCTGAAGTGAAGCATCGGAAACTAAAACTGGTCTCACAGGAAAGGGTCCAAGCATAGATGGTTAGAAGACTCAGTTTTCATCACCTTAAGACAGCATTGTGCGTTTTGTAATTAATTCCGGAGCAATATCTGTGTTTCATCGTCAATGTGAAGGTCCAAGTGATACAGTAAACCTGAAGTGAAGCATCGGAATCTAAAACTGTATTCACGCGAACGGTTCACAACATAGACCGTAAGAAGACTCAGGCATCTTGTACTTAACTCGACATTGTGCCTTTTGTATTTAATTCATATGCAATTTATGTGCTTCATCGTCAATGTGAAAGTCAAAGGGATACAGTACACCTGCAGTTGTGCATCGTAATCTGAAACTGGGGACACAGGAAAGGCTCAAACATAGACACTAAGAAAAGTCAGTCTTCTTGTACTTAAGTCGGCCATGTGCCTTTTGTATCTAATTCCGATGCCATTTCTGTGTTTAATCTTCAAAGTGAAGGTCCAAGGGATGCAGTAAACCTGAAGTGAAGCATCGGAATCTAAAACTGGTCACTCTGCCAAAGCTGATATCATGGACGGTAAGAAGTCTCAGTCATCTTGCAATTAAGCTGGCATTGTGTCTTTTGTGTTGAATTCCGATGCAATTTTTGTGAATCGTTGTCAGTATGTAGGTAGGCCCAAATGATACAGTAATCCTGAAGTGAAGCATCGGAATCTAAAACTGATTTCACAGGAAAGGCTCAAAACATAGACGGTAAGATGACTCAGTCCTCTTGTACTTAAGTCGGCATTGTGCCGATTGTATTTAATTCCGATGCAATTTCTGTGCTTCATTGTCAAAGTGAAGGTCCAAGGGATACAGTGAACCAGAAGTGAAGGATCGGAAAATAAATCTGGTCTCACAGAATAGGCTCAAAGCATAGATGGTAAGAAGACGCAGTTTTCTTCTACTTAAGACGGCATTGTGCGTTTTGTAATTACTTCCGAAGCAATTTCTGTGTTTCATCGTCAATGTAAAGGCCAAGTGATACAGTAAACCTGCTTTTGCACATCGGAAAATATACCTGGTGATACAGGAATGGCTCAGGTCATAGACGGTCAGAAGACTGAGTCCTCTTGCCCTTAAGTCGGCTTTGTGCCTCTTGTATTTTATTCATATACGATTTCGGTGTTTCATCGTCAATGTGATGGTCCAAGGGATACAGTAAACCTGTAGTTGTGCATCGTAATCCAAAACTGGGGACACAGGAAAGCCTCAAAACATCGACACTAAGAAAAGTCAGTCTTCTTGTACTTAATACGGCACTGTGCCTTTTATATTTAATTACGATGCAATTTTTTTTATCGTCAAAGTGAAGGTCGAAATGATACAGTTAACCTCAAGTGAAGCATCGGGAACTAAAACTGGTCTCACAGGAAATGCTCTAAACATAGGCAGTAAGAAGACTCAATAGTCTTGTACTTGTGTCGGCTTTGTGCCTTTTGTATTTAATTCCGATGCCATTTCTGTGTTTCTTCGTCATTGTGAAGTCCAAGCTATACAGTAAACCTGCAGTTGTGCATCGGAATCTAAAACTCTTGAAACAGGAGAGGCTCAAAACATAGACACTAAGGAAAGTCAGTCTTCTTGTACTTAAGTCGGCATTGTGCCTTTTGTATTCGTTTCCAACGCAATTTGTGTGTTTCATCGTCAAAGTGAAGGTCAAAGAATTACAATAAACCTGAAGTGAAGCACTGGAATCTATAACTGGTCTCACTGGAATGGCTCAAATCATAGACGATAAGAGGTCTCACTCTTCTTGTACTTAAGTCGACATTGTACCTTTTGTGTTTAAACCCGATGCAATTTCTGTGTTTCATCGTCAAAGTGAAAGACCAAGGGATACAGTAAACCTGAAGTGAAGCATCGGAATCTAAATCTGGCCTCACAGGAAAGGTTCAAAACATTGACACTAAGAAAAGTCAGTCTCCTTGTACTTAAGTCGGCATTGTGCCTTTTGTGTCTAATTCCGATGCAATTTCTGTGTTTCATCGTCAAAGTGAAGGTCCAAGGGATACAGTAAACCTGAATTGAAGCATCGGAATCTAAAACTGGTCTCACTGGAACGGCGCAAAACATAGACAGTAAGAAGACTCAGTCTTCCTGTACTGAAGTGGGCATTGTGCCTTTTGTATTGATTTCCGATGCAATATTTGTGATTCATCGTCAAAGTGAAGGTCCAAGTGATACAGTAAACCTGAAGCGAAGCATCGGAATCTAAAACAGTATTCACGCCAACGGTTCACAACATAGACCGTAAGAAGACCCAGGCATCTTGTACTTAACTCCACATTGTGCCATTTGTATTTAATTCATATGCAATTTATGTGCTTCATCGTCAATGTGAAAGTCTATGGGATACAGTACACCTGCAGTTGTGCATCGTAATCTAAAACTGGGGACACAGGAAAGGCTCAAACATAGACACTAAGAAAAGTCAGTCTTCTTGTACTTAAGTCGGCATTCTGCCTTTTATATTTAATTTCATGCAGTTTTTGTGTTTCATCGTCAAAGTGAAGGTCAAAGGGAAACAGTAAACTTCAAGTGAAGATTCGGAATCTAAAACAGGTCTCACAGGAAATGCTCTAACAATAGACAATAAGAAGACTCAGTCTTCTTGTACTTAAGTCGACATTGACCCTTTTGTATTGAATTCCGATGCAAGTTTTGTGTTTCATCGTCAAAGTGAAGGACGAAGTGATACAGTAAACCTGAATTGAAGCATCGGAATCTAAAACTGGTCTCACTGGGAAGGCTCATAGCAGACAGTAAGAAGACTCAGTCTACCTGTACTGAAGTGGGCATTGTGCCTTTTGTATTGATTTCCGATGCACTATTTGTGATTCATCGTCAAAGTGAGGGTCCAGGGGAGACAGTATACCTGAAGTGAAGCATCGGAATCTAAAACTGGACTCACAGCAAAGGTTCACAACATAGACGATAAGAAGCCTCAGGCATCTTGTACTTAAGTCGGCATTGTGTCTTTTGTATTGAATTCCAATGCAATTTTTGTGATTCGTCGTCAGTATGTAGGTAGGTCCAAGAGATACAGTTATCCTGAAGTGAAGCATCGGAATCTAAAACTGATTTCACAGGAAAGGCTCAAAACATAGCCAGTAAGAAGACTCAGTCCTCTTGTACTTAAGTCGGCATTGTGCCTCTTGTATTTAATTCATATGCGATTTCGGTGTTTCATCGTCAATGTGAAGGTCCAAGGGATACACTAAACCTGTAGTTGTGCATCGGAATCTAAAACTCTTGACACAGGAAAGCCTCAAAGCATCGACACTAAGAAAAGTCAGTCTTCTTGTACTTAAGACGGCATTTGCCTTTTATATGTAATTACGATGCAATTTTTGTATTTGATCGTCAAAGTGAAGGTCCAAATGATACAGTAAATCTCAAGTGAAGCATCGGAATCTAAAACTGGTCTCACAGGAAATGCTCTAAACATAGGCAGTAAGAAAACTCAATAGTCTTGTACTTGTGTCGGCTTTCTGCCTTTTGTATTTAATTCCGATGCAATTTCTGTGTTTCTTCGTGATTGTGAAGTTCAAGCTATACAGTAAACCTGCAGTTGTGCATCGGAATCTAAAACTCTTGAAACAGGAGAGGCTCAAAACATAGACACTAAGGAAAGTCAGTCTTCTTGTACTTAAGTCGGCATTGTGCCTTTTGTGTCTAATTCCGATGCAATTTCTGTGTTTCATCGTCAAAGTGAAGGTCCAAGGGATACAGTAAACCTGAATTGAAGCATCGGAATCTAAAACTGGTCTCACTGGAACGGCGCAAAACATAGACAGTAAGAAGACTCAGTCTTCCTGTACTGAAGTGGGCATTGTGCCTTTTGTATTGATTTCCGATGCAATATTTGTGATTCATCGTCAAAGTGAAGGTCCAAGTGATACAGTAAACCTGAAGCGAAGCATCGGAATCTAAAACTGTATTCACGCGAACGGTTCACAACATAGACCGTAAGAAGACCCAGGCATCTTGTACTTAACTCCACATTGTGCCATTTGTATTTAATTCATATGCAATTTATGTGCTTCATCGTCAATGTGAAAGTCTATGGGATACAGTACACCTGCAGTTGTGCATCGTAATCTAAAACTGGGGACACAGGAAAGGCTCAAACATAGACACTAAGAAAAGTCAGTCTTCTTGTACTTAAGTCGGCATTCTGCCTTTTATATTTAATTTCATGCAGTTTTTGTGTTTCATCGTCAAAGTGAAGGTCAAAGGGAAACAGTAAACTTCAAGTGAAGATTCGGAATCTAAAACAGGTCTCACAGGAAATGCTCTAACAATAGACAATAAGAAGACTCAGTCTTCTTGTACTTAAGTCGACATTGACCCTTTTGTATTGAATTCCGATGCAAGTCTTGTGTTTCATCGTCAAAGTGAAGGACGAAGTGATACAGTAAACCTGAATTGAAGCATCGGAATCTAAAACTGGTCTCACTGGGAAGGCTCATAGCAGACAGTAAGAAGACTCAGTCTACCTGTACTGAAGTGGGCATTGTGCCTTTTGTATTGATTTCCGATGCACTATTTGTGATTCATCGTCAAAGTGAAGGTCCAGGGGAGACAGTATACCTGAAGTGAAGCATCGGAATCTAAAACTGGACTCACAGCAAAGGTTCACAACATAGACGATAAGAAGCCTCAGGCATCTTGTACTTAAGTCGGCATTGTGTCTTTTGTATTGAATTCCAATGCAATTTTTGTGATTCGTCGTCAGTATGTAGGTAGGTCCAAGAGATACAGTAATCCTGAAGTGAAGCATCGGAATCTAAAACTGATTTCACAGGAAAGGCTCAAAACATAGCCAGTAAGAAGACTCAGTCCTCTTGTACTTAAGTCGGCATTGTGCCTCTTGTATTTAATTCATATGCGATTTCGGTGTTTCATCGTCAATGTGAAGGTCCAAGGGATACACTAAACCTGTAGTTGTGCATCGGAATCTAAAACTCTTGACACAGGAAAGCCTCAAAGCATCGACACTAAGAAAAGTCAGTCTTCTTGTACTTAAGACGGCATTTGCCTTTTATATTTAATTACGATGCAATTTTTGTATTTGATCGTCAAAGTGAAGGTCCAAATGATACAGTAAATCTCAAGTGAAGCATCGGAATCTAAAACTGGTCTCACAGGAAATGCTCTAAACATAGGCAGTAAGAAAACTCAATAGTCTTGTACTTGTGTCGGCTTTCTGCCTTTCGTATTTAATTCCGATGCAATTTCTGTGTTTCTTCGTGATTGTGAAGTTCAAGCTATACAGTAAACCTGCAGTTGTGCATCGGAATCTAAAACTCTTGACACAGGAAAGGCTCAAAACATAGACTCTAAGGAAAGTCAGTCTTCTTGTACTTAAGTCGGCATTGTGCCTTTTGTATTCATTTCCGACGCAATTTCTGTGTTTCATCGTCAAAGTGAAGGTCAAAGAATTACAATAAACCTGAAGTGAAGCACTGGAATCTAAAACTGGTCTCACTGGAATGGCTCAAATCATAGACGATAAGAGGTCTCACTCTTCTTGTACTTAAGTCGACATTGTACCTTTTGTGTTTAAACCCGATGCAATTTCTGTGTTTCATCGTCAAAGTGAAAGTCCAAGGGATACAGTAAACCTGAATTGAAGCATCGGAATCTAAAACTGGTCTCACTGGAACGGCTCAAAACATAGACAGTAAGAAGACTCAGTCTTCCTATACTTAATTGGGCATTGTGCCTTTTGTATTGAATTCCGATGTAATTTTTGTGATTCATCGTCAAAGTGAAGGTCCAGGGGATACAGTAAACCTGAAGTGAGCATCGGAATGTAAAGCTGGACTCACAGGAAAGGTTCACAACATAGACAGTAAGAAGACTCAGGCTTCTTGTACTTAAGTCGTCATTGTGCCTTTCGTATTTAGTTCCGACGCAATTTCTGTGTTTAATCGTCAAAGTGAAGGTCCAAGGGATGCAGTAAACCTGAAGTGAAGCATCGGAATCTAAAACTGGTCTCTCTGGAAAGACTGAAATCATAGACGGTAAGAAGACTCAGTCCTCTTGTACTTAAGCCGGCATTGTGCCTTTTGTATTTAATTCCGATGCAATTTCTGTGTTTCATTGACAAAGTTAAGGTCCAAGGGATACAGTCAACCTGATGTGAAGCATCGGAAACTAAAACTGGTCTCACAGGAAAGGGTCCAAGCATAGATGGTAAGAAGACTCAGTTTTCATCTACTTAAGACGGCATTGTGCGTTTTGTAATTAATTCCGAAGCAATATCTGTGTTTCATCGTCAATGTGAAGGTGCAAGTGATACAGTAAACCTGAAGTGAAGCATCGGAATCTAAAACTGTATTCACGCGATCGGTTCACAACATAGACCGTAAGAAGTCTCAGGCATCTTGTACTTAACTCAACATTGTGCCTTTTGTGTTTAATTCATATGCAATTTATGTGCTTCATCGTCAATGTGAAAGACCAAGGGATACAGTACACCTGCAGCTGTGCATCGTAATCTAAAACTGGGGACACAGGAAAGGCTCAAACATAGACACTAAGAAAAGTCAAACTTCTTTTACTTAAGTCGGCATTGTGCCTTTTATATTTAATTTCATGCAATTTTTGTGTTTCATCGTCAATGTGAAGGTCCAAGGGAAACAGGAAACTTCAAGTGAAGCTTCGGGATCTAAAACAATAAGAAGACTCAGTCTTCTTGTACTTAAGACGACATTGTCCCGTTTATATTGAATTCCGATGCAAGTTTTGTGTTTCATCGTCAAAGTGAAGCTCGAAGTGATACAGTTAACCTGAAGTGAAGCAACGGAATCTAAATCTGGTCTCACTGGAAAGGCCCAAAATATAGACGTGAAGAACACTCAGTCGTCTTGTACTTAAGTCGACATTGTGCCTTTTGTATCTAATTCCGCTGCAATTTCTGTGTTTCATCGTCAAAGTGAAGGTCCAAGGGATACAGTAAACCTAAAGTGAAGCATCGGAACCTAAATCTGGCCTCACAGGAAAGGTTCAAAACATAGACACTAAGGAAAGTCAGTCTTCTTGAACTTAAGTCGGCATTGTGCCTTTTGTATCTAATTCCGATGCAATTTCTGTGTTTCATCGTGAAAGTGAAGGTCCAAGGGATACAGTAAACCTGAATTGAAGCATCGGAATCTAAAACTGGTCTCACTGAGAAGGCTCAAAACATAGACAGTAAGAAGACTCAGTCTACCTGTACTGAAGAGGGCATTATGCCTTTTGTATTGATTTCCGATGCAATATTTGTGTTTCATCGTCAAAGTGAAGGGCCAGGGGATACAGTAAACCTGAAGTGAAGCATCGGAATCTAAAACTGGACTCACAGGAAAGGTTCACAACATAGACGATAAGAAGACTCAGGCATCTTGAACTTAAGTCGGCATTGTGCGTTTTGTATTTAATTCCGATGCAATTTCTGTGTTTAATCGTCAAAGTGAAGGTCCAAGTGATGCAGTAAACCTGAAGTGAAGCATCGGAATCTAAAACTGGTCTCTCTGCCAAGGCTGATATCATGGACGGTAAGAAGACTCTGTCTTCTTGTAATTAAGCCGGCATTGTGTCCTTTGTATTGAATTCTGATGCAATTTTTGTGATTCGTCGTCAGTATGTAGGTAGGTCCAAGTGATAGAGTAATTCTGAAGTGAAGCATCGGAATCTAAAACTGATTTCACAGGAAAGGCTCAAAACATAGACGGTAAGAAGAGTCAGTCCTCTTGTACTTAAGTCGGCATTGTGCCTATTGTATTTAATTCCAATGCAATTTCTGTGCTTCAATGTCAAAGTGAAGGTCCAAGGGATACAGTGAACCTGAAGTGAAGCATCGGAAACTAAAACTGGTCTCACAGAAAAGGCTCAAAGCATAGATGGTAAGAAGACTCAGTTTTCTTCTACTTAAGACGGCATTGTGCGTTTTGTAATTACTTCCGAAGCAAATTCTGTGTTTCATCGTCAATATGAAGGTCCAAGTAATAGAGTAAACCTGCTTTTGCACATCGGAAACTATACCTGGTGATACAGGAATGGCTCAGATCAAAGACGGTCAGAGGACTCAGTCCTCTTCCCCTTAAGTCGGCTTTGTGCCTCTTGTATTTAATTCATATGCGATTTCGGTGTCTCATCGTCAATGTGAAGGTCCAAGGGATACAGTAAACCTGTAGTTGTGCATCGTAATCTAAAACTGGGGACACAGGAAAGCATCAAAACATCGACACTAAGAAAAGTCAGTCTTCTTGTACTTAAGACGGCATTGTGTCTTTTATATTTAATTACGATGCAATTTTTGTATTTGATCGTCAAAATGAAGGTCCAAATGATACAGTAAACCTCAAGTGAAGCATCGGAATCTAAAGCTGGTCTCACAGGAAATGCTCTAAACATAGGCACTAAGAAGACTCAGTGGTCTTGTACTTGTGTCGGCTTTGTGCCTTTTGTATTTAATTCCGATGCAATTTCCGTGTTTCTTCGTCATTGTGAAGTCCTAGCTATACAGTAAACCTGCAGTTGTGCATCGGAATCTAAAACTCTTGACACAGGAAAGGCTCAAAACATAGACACTATGGAAAGTCAGTCTTCTTGTACTTAAGTCGGCATTGTGCCTTTTGTATTCATTTCCGACGCAATTTCTGCGTTTCATCGTCAAAATGAAGGTCCAAGAATTACAAAAAACCTGAAGTGAAGCACTGGAATCTAAAAGGGGTCTCACTGGAATGGCTCAAATCATAGACGATAAGAGGTCTCACTCTTCTTGTACTTAAGTCGACATTGTACCTTTTGTGTTTGAACCCGATGCAATTTCTGTGTTTCATCGTCAAAGTGAAAGTCCAAGGGATACAGTGAACCTGAAGTGAAGCATCGGAATCTAAATCTGGCCTCACAGGAATGGTTCAAAGCATAGGCAGTAAGAAGACTCAGTCTTCCTGTACTTAATTGGGCATTGTGCCTTTTGTATTTAATTCCGATGCAATTTCTGTGTTCAATCGTCAAAGTGAAGGTCCAAGGGATGCAGTAAACCTGAAGTGAAGCATCGGAATCTAAAACTCGTCTCTCTGGAAAGGCTGAAATCATAGTCGGTAAGAAGACTCAGTCTTCATGTACTTAGGTTGGCATTGTGTCTTTTGTATTGCATTCCCATGCAATTTTTGTGATTCATCGTCGGTGTGTGGGTATGTCCAAGTGATACAGTAAACCTGAAGTGAAGCATCGGAATCTAAAACTGGTTTCACAGGAAAGGCTTTAAACATAGACGGTAAGAAGACTCAGTCCTCTTGTGCTTAAGTCGGCATTGTGCCATTTGTATTTAATTCCGATGCAATTTCTGTGTTTCGTTGACAAAGTTAAGATCCAAGGGATACAGTCAACCTGAAGTGAAGCATCGGAAACTAAAACTGGTCTCACAGGAAAGGGTCCAAGCATAGATGGTAAGAAGATTCAGTTTTCATCTACTTAAGACGGCATTGTGCGTTTTGTAATTAATTCCGGAGCAATATCCTAGTTTCATCGTCAATATGATGGTCCAAGTGATACAGTAAACCTGAAGTGAAGCATCGGAATCTAAAACTGTATTCACGCGAACGGTTCACAACATAGACAGTAAGAAGACTCAGGCGTCTTGTACTTAACTCGACATTGTGCCCTATGTATTTAATTCATATGCAATTTATGTGCTTCATCGTCAATGTGAAAGTCCAAGGGATACAGTACACCTGCAGCTGTGCATCGAAATCTAAAATGGTGACACAGGAAAGGCTCTAAACATTGACACTAAGAAAAGTCGGTCTTTTTGTACTTAAGTTGGCATTCTGCCTTTTCTATTTCATTCCGATGCAATATCTGTGTTTCATCGTGAAAGTGAAGGTCCAAGATATGCAGTAAAAATGAAGTGAAGCATCGGAATCTACAACTGGTCTCACTGGAAAAGCTGAAATCATAGACGGTAAGAAGACTCAGTCTTCTTGTACTTAAGTCGGCAGTGTGTCTTTCGTATTGAATTCCGATGTAATTTTTGTGATTCATCGTCAGTATGTAGGTAGGTCCAAGTGATACAGTAAACCCGAGGTGAAGCATTGGAATCTAAAACTGGTCTCACAGGTAAGGTTCAAAGCATAGATGGTAAGAAGACTCTGTCTGCTTCTGCTTAAGCCAGCTTTGAGCATTTTGTAATTAATTCCGAAGCAAGTCCTGTGTTTCATCGTCAATGTGATGGTCCAAGTGACACAGTAAACCTGAGGTTGCCCATCGGAAACTAAACATGGTGATACAGGGAAGGCTCAAAACATAGACGGTAAGTGGACTCAGTCTTCTTATACTGAAGTCGGCAATGTACCTTCTGTATTTAATTCATATGCAATTTCTATGTTTCATCATCAATGTGAAGGTCCAAGGGATACAGTATACCTGAAGTGAAGCATCGGAATCTAAAACTGGACTCACAGGAAAGGTTCACAACATAGACGATAAGAAGACTCAGGCATCTTGAACTTAAGTCGGCATTGTGCGTTTTGTATTTAATTCCGATGCAATTTCTGTGTTTAATCGTCAAAGTGAAGGTCCAAGGGAAACAGTAAGCTTCAAGTGAAGCTTCGGAATCTAAAACTGGTTTCACAGGAAAAGCTCATACCATAGACAACAAGAAGACTCAGTTTTCTTGTACTTAGGTCGACATTGCCCCTTTTCAATTGAATTCCGATGCAAGTTCTGTGTTTCATCGTCAAAGTGAAGGTCCAAGGGATACAGTAAACCTGAAGTGAAGCATCGGAAACTAAAACTGGTCTCACAGAAAAGGCTCAAAGTATAGATGGTAAAAAGACTGAGTTTTCATCTACTTAAGACGGCATTGTGCGTTTTGTAATTAATTCCGAAGCAATTTCTGTGTTTCATCGTCAATGTGAAGGTCCAAGTGATACAGTAAACCTGCTATTGCAAATCGGAAACTTTACCTGGTGATACAGGAATGGCTCAGATCATAGACGATCAGAAGACTCAGTCCTCTTGCCCTTAAGTCAGCTTTGTGCCTCTTGTATTTAATTCATATGCGATTTCTGTGTTTCATCGTCAATGTGACGGTCCAAGGGATACAGTAAACCTGTAGTTGTGCATAGTAATCTAAAACTGGGGACACAGGAAAGCCTCAAAACATAGACACTAAGAAAAGTCAGTCTTCTTGTATTTAAGACGGCATTGTGCCTTTTATATTTAATTACGATGCAATTTTTGTGTTTGATCTTCAAAGAGAAGGTCCAAATGATACAGTAAACCTCAAGTGAAGCATCGGAATCTAAATCTGGCCTCACAAGAAAGGTTCAAAACATAGACACTAAGAAAAGTCAGTCTTCTTGTACTTAAGTCGGCATTGTGCCTTTTGTATCTAATTCCGATGCAATTTCTGTGTTTCATCGCCAAAGTGAAGGTCCAATTGATACAGTAAACCTGAATTGAAGCATCGGAATCTAAAACTGGTCTCACTGGAGCGGCTCAAAACATAGTCAGTAAGAAGACTCAGTCTTCCTGTACTTAATTGGGCATTGTGCCTTTTGTATTGAATTCCGATGCAATTTTTGTGATTCATCGTCATAGTAGAGGTCCAGGGTATACAGTAAACCTGAAGTGAAGCATCGAAATCTAAAACTGGGGACACAGGAATAGCTCAAAACATGGACACTAAGAAATGTCAGTCTTCTTGTACTTAAGTCGACATTGTGCCTTTTCTATTTCATTCCGATGCAATTTCTGTGTTTCATCGTGAAAGTGAATGTCCCAGAAATGCAGTAAACCTGAAGTGAAGCATCGGAATCTAATACTGGTCTCACTGGAAAGGCTCAAAACATAGACACTAAGAAAATTAAGTATTCTCGTACTTAAGTCGGCATTGTGCCTTTTATATTTAATTCTGATACAATTTATGTGTTTAATTGTCAAAGTGAAGGTCCAAGGGATACAGTAAACCTGAAATGAAGCTTCGGAATCTAAAACTGGTCTCGCAGGAAATGCTCTAAACATAGACACTAAGAAGACTCTGTCATCTTGTACTTGAGAAGGCATTCTGCCTTTTGTATTTAATTCCGATGCAATATCTGTGTTTCATCGTGAAAGTGAAGGTCCAAGAAATGCAGTAAACCTGAAGTGAAGCATCAGAATCTACAACTGGTCTCACTGGAAAAGCTGAAATCATAGACGGTAAGAAGACTCAGTCTTCTTGTACTTAAGTCGGCAGTGTGTCTTTTGTATTGAATTCCGATGCAATTTTTGTGATTCATCGTCAGTATGTAGGTAGGTCCAAGTGATACAGTAAACCCGAAGTGAAGCATCGGAATCTAAAACTGGTCTCACATGTAAGGCTCAAAGCATAGATGGTAAGAAGACTCTGTCTGCTTCTGCTTAAGTCAGCTTTGAGGATTCTGTAGTTAATTCCGAAGCAAGTCCTGTGTTTCATCGTCAATGTGATGGTCCAAGTGATACAGTAAACCTGAGGTTGCCCATCGGAAACTAAACATGGTGATACAGGGAATGCTCAAAACATAGACGGTAAGTGGACTCAGTCTTCTTATACTTAAGTCGGCATTGTGATTTCTGTATTTAATTCATATGCAATTTCTGTGTTTCATCGTCAATGTGAAGGTCCCAGGGATACAGTAAACCTCAAGTGAGGCTTCGAAATCTAAAACTGGTCTCTCAGGAAATGCTCTAAACATAGACACTAAAAGTCTCTGTCATCTACTACTTGAGTCTTCCTTGTGCCTTTTGTATTTAATTCCGTTGCAATTTTTGTGTTTCATCGTCAAAGTGAAGATACAAGGGATACAGTAAACCTGAAGTGAAGCATCAGAAACTATAACTGGTCTCACAGAAAAGGCTCAAAGCATAGATGGTAAGAAGACTCAGTTTTCATCTACTTAAGACGGCATTGTGCGTTTTGTAATTAATTCCGAAGCAATTTCTGTGTTTCATCGTCAATGTGAAGGTCCAAGTGATACAGTAAACCTGCTTTTGCAAATCGGAAACTATACCTGGTGATACAGGAATGGCTCAGATCATAGACGATCAGAAGTCTCAGCCCTCTTCCCCTTAAGTCAGCTTTGTGCCTCTTGTATTTAATTCATATGCGATTTCTGTGTTTCTTCGTCAATGTGACGGTCCAAGGGATACAGTAAACCTGTAGTTGTGCATCGTAATCTAAAACTGGGGACACAGGAAAGCCTCAAAACATAGACACTAAGAAAAGTCAGTCTTCTTGTATTTAAGACGGCATTGTGCCTTTTATATTTAATTACGATGCAATTTTTGTGTTTTATCCTTAAAGAGAAGGTCCAAATGATACAGTAAACCTCAAGTGAAGCATCGGAATCTAAAACTGGTCTCACAGGAAATGCTCTAAACATAGGCACTAAGAAGACTCATCAGTCTTGTACTTGTGTCGGCTATGTGCCTTTTGTATTTCATTCCGAAGCAATTTCTGTGTTTCTTCGTCATTGTGAAGTCCAAGCTACAAAGTAAACCTGCAGTTGTGCATCGGAATCTAAATCTCTTGACACAGGAAAGGCTCAAAACATAGACACTAAGGAAAGTCAGTCTTCATTACTTAAGTCGGCATTGTGCCTTTTGTATTCATTTCCGACGCAATTTCTGTGTTTCATCGTCAAAGTGAAGGCCCAAGAAATACAATAAACCTGAAGTGAAGCACTGGAATCTTAAACTGGTCTCACTGGAAAGGCTCAAATCATAGACGAAAAGAGGACTCTCTCTTCTTGTACTTAAGTCGACATTGTACCTTTTGTGTTTAATTCCGATGCAATTTCTGTGTTTCATCGCCAAATTGAAGGTCCAAGGGATACAGTAAACCTGAATTGAAGCATCGGAATCTAAAACTGGTCTCACTGGAACGGCTCAAAACATAGACAGTAAGAAGACCCAGTCTTCCTGTACTTAATTGGGCATTGTGCCTTTTGTATTGAATTCCGATGCAATTTTTGTGATTCATCGTCAAAGTGAATGTCCAGGGTATACAGTAAACCTGAAGTGAAGCATCGGAATCTAAAACTGGTCTCACTGGAGAGGCTCAAAACATAGACACTAAGAAAATTAAGTCTTCTCGTACTTAAGTCGGCATTGTGCCTTTTATATTTAATTCTGATACAATTTTTGTATTTAATTGTCAAAGTGAAGGTCCAAGGGATACAGTAAACCTGAAGTGAAGCTTCGGAATCTAAAACTGGTCTCGCAGGAAATGCTCTAAACATAGACACTAAGAAGACTCTGTCATCTTGTACTTGAGAAGGCATTCTGCCTTTTGTAATTAGTTCCGATGCAATTTCTGTGTTTCATCGTGAAAGTGAAGGTCCAAGAAATGCAGTAAACCTGAAGTGAAGCATCGGAATCTACAACTGGTCTCACTGGAAAAGATGAAATCATAGACGGTAAGAAGACTCAGTCTTCTTGTACTTAAGTCGGCAGTGTGTCTTTTGTATTGAATTCCGATGCAATATTTGTGATTCATCGTCAGTATGTAGGTAGGTCCAAGTGATACAGTAAACCCGAAGTGAAGCATCGGAATCTAAAACTTGTCTCACAGGTAAGGCTCAAATCATAGATGGTAAGAAGACTCTGTCTGCTTCTGCTTAAGCCAGCTTTGAGCATTTTGTATTTAATTCCGAAGCAAGTCCTGTGTTTCATCGTCAATGTGATGGTCCAAGTGATACAGTAAACCTGAGGTTGCCCATCGGAAACTAAACATGGTGATACACTGAAGGCTCAAAACATAGACGGTAAGTGGACTCAGTCTTCTAATACTTAAGTCGGCAATGTGCCTTCTGTATTCAATTCATATGCAATTTCTGTGTTTCATCGTCAATCTGAAGGTCCCAGGGATACAGTAAACCTCAAGTGAAGCATCGAAATCTAAAACTGGTCTCTCAGGAAATGCTCTAAACATAGACACTAAGAAGTCTCTGTCATCTACTACTTGAGTCGTCCTTGTGCCTTTTGTATTTAATTCCGTTGCAATTTTTGTGTTTCATCGTCAAAGTGAAGGGCCAAGGGTCACAGTAAATCTGAAGCGAGGCATCGGAATCTAAAACTGGACTCACTGGAAAGGTTAACAACATAGACGGTAAGAGGAATCTGGCTTCTTGTACTTCAGTCGGCATTGTGCCTTTTGTATTTAATTCCGATGCAATATCTGTGCTTCATCGTCAAAGTGAAGGTCCAAGGGATGCAGTAAACCTGAAGCGAAGCATCGGAATCTAAAACTGGACTCACTGGAAATGCTGAAATAATGGACGGTAAGAAGACTCAGTCTTCTTGTACTTAAGTCGGCATTGTGTCTTTTGTGTTGAATTCGGATGCAATTTTTGGGATTCATCGTAAGTATGTAGGTCCAAGTGATACAGTGAACCTGAAGTGAAGCATCGGAATCTAAAACTGGTCTCACAGGAAAGGCCCAAAACATATACGGTATGAAAACTCAGTCCATTTGTACTGAGGTCGGCATTGTGCCTTTTGTATTTAATTCATATGCAATATCTGTGTTTCATTGTGGATGTGAAGGTTTAAGTGATACAGTAAACCTGCAGTAGCGCATCGGAAACCAAACCTGGTGACCCAGGAACGGCTCAAAACATAGACAGAAAGTAGACTCGGTCTTCTTGTACTTAAGTCGGCATTGTGCCTTTTGTATTTAATTCATATGCAATATCTGTGTATCATCGTCAATGTGAAGGTCCAATGGATACAGTAAACCTGCAGTTGTGCATCGTAATCTTATTCTGGGGACACAGGAAGGGCCCAAAACATAGACTTTAAGAAAAGGCCGTCTTCTTGTACTTAAGTCTTCATTGTGCCTTTTTTTATTTAATTCTGATGCAATTTTAGTGTTTGAACGACAACGTGAAGGTCCACGGTATACAGTAAACCTGAAGTGAAGCATCGGAATCGAAAACTGGTCTCACAGGAAATGCTCAATTCATAGACACTAAGAAGTCTCAGTCTTCTTGGACTGGAGTCGGCATTGTGCCTTTTGTTTCAATTTCCGATGCAATTTATGTTTTTCATCGTCAATGGGATACAGTAAACCTGCAGTTGTGCATAGGAATCTAAAACTGGTCTCACAGGAAGGCTCAAAACATAGCCCGTAAGAAGACTCAGTCTTCTTGTGCTTAAGTCGGCATTGTGCCTTTTGTATTAAATTCCGATGCTATTTTTGTGTTTCATCGTCAAAGTGAAGGTGCAAGGGATTAAGTAAACCTGAAGTGAAGCATTGAAATCCAAAACAGGTCTCACAGGAAAGGATCAAATCATAGAAGGTAAGAAGACTCGGTCTCTTTCAACTTAAGACGGCATTGTGCATTTTGTATTTAATTCCAATGCAATTACTGTGTTTCATCGTCAATGTGAAGGTCCTAGTGATACAGTAATCTTTCAGTTGTGCATCGGAAACCAAACCTGGTGACACAGGAGAGGCACAAATCATAGACAGTAAGAAGACTCTGTCATCTTGTACTTAAGTCGGCATTGTGCCATTTGTATTTAATTCATATACAATTTTTGTGTTTCATCGTCAATGTGAAGGTCCAAGGGATACCGTATACCTGCAGTTGTGCATCAGAATCTAAAACTGTGGACACAGAAAAGGCTCAAAACATAGACACTAAGATAAGTCAGTCTTCTTGTACTTAAGTCGGCATTGTGCCTTTTCGATTTAATTCCGACGCAATCTTTGTGTTCCATCGTCAAAGTGAAGGTCCAAGGGATACAATAAGCCTAGAGTGAAACTTCGTTATCTAAAACTGGTCTTACAGGAATGGCTCAAAGCATGGATGGTAAGAGGACTCAGTCTAGTTCTACTTAAGACGGTATAGTGCATTTTGTATTAGATTCCGAAGCAATTTCTGTGTTTCATCGTCAATGTGAAGCTCCAAGGGATACAGTCAACCAGAAGTGAAGCATCGGGATCTAAAACTAGCCTCACAGGAAAGGCTCAATGCATGGACGATAAGAAGACTCAGTCATCTTCTACTTACGACGGTATAGTGCATTTTGAATTTGATTCCGAAGCAATTTCTGTGTTTCTTCGACAATGTGAAGGTCTAAGTGATACAGTAAACCTGCAGTTGTGCGTCAGAAACTAAACCAGGTGACACAGGAAAGGCTCAAAACATAGTCGGTAGGAAGTCTCAGTCATCTTGAACTTGAGTCGGCATTATGGTTTTTGTATTTAATTCATATGCATTTTCTGCGTTTCATCGTCAATGTGGTGGTTCAAGGTATACAGTACACCTGTAGTGAAGCATCGAAATCTAAAACTGGTCTCACTGGAAAGGCTCAAAACATAGACGGTAAGAAGACTCAGTCATCTTGTATGTAAGTCGGCATTGTGCCGTTTGTATTCAATTATGAACCAATTTTTGTGTTTCATCGTCAAAGTAAAGGTCCAAGGAATACAGTAAACCTGAAGTGAAGCATCGAAATCCAAAACTGGTCACACAGGAGAGGCTCAAAACATAGACTCTAAAAAGAGTCAGTCTTCTTGGACTCAAGTTGGCATTGTGGCTTTTGTATTAAATTCCGATGCAATTTTTGTGTTTCATCGAAAAAGTGAAGGTCCAAGGGATGCAGTAAACCTGATGTGAAGCATCGGAATCTAAAACTGGTCTCACTGGAAAGGCTATATCATAGACAAAAAGAAGAATCAGACTTCGTGTACTTAGTTCGGCATTGTGTCTTTTGTATTGAATTCCGATGCATATTTTGTGTTTCATCGTCAAAGTGAAGGTCCAAGGGATACACTAATCCTGCAGTTGTGCATCGGAAACTAAACCTGGTGACACAGGAATGTCTCAAAACATAGACAGTAAGAATACTCAGTCTTCTTGTAATTGAGTCGGCATTGTGCCTTTTCTATTTAATTCCAATGCAATTTCTATGTTTCACCGTCAAAGAGATTGTCCAAGGAATACAGTAAACCTGCAGTTGTGCATCGTAATCTAAAACTGGGACACATAAACTGCCCAAAACTTAGACACTAACGAAAGTCAGTCTTCTTGTACTGAAGTCGGCATTGTTCTGTTTGTATTTAATTCCGACGCAATTTTTGTGTTTCATCGTCAAAGTGAAGGTCCAAGGGATACAGTAAACCTGAAGTGAAGCATCGGAATCTGAAACTGGTCGCACAAGAAAGGCTCAAACATAGACGGTAAGACGACTCAGTCCTCTTGTAGTTAAGATGGCATTGTGCCTTTTGTATTTAATTCCGTTGCAATTTCTGTGTTTCATCGTCAATGTCAAGGTCCAAGGGATACATAAAAACTGCAGTTGTGCATTGGAATTTAAAACAGGTGACACAGTATATGCTCAAAACATAGACACTAAGAAAAGTCAGTCTTCTTGTACTTAAGTCGGCATTGTTCCATTTGTGTTTACTTCCGATACAATATCTGTCTTTCATCGTCAATGTGAAGGTCCAAGGGATACAATAAACGTGTACTGAAGCATCGGAATCTAAAACTGGTGTTACAGGAAAGTCTCAAATCATAGACACTAAGAAAAGTCAGTCTACTTGTACTTAAGTCGGCGTTGTGAATTTGTATTTAATTCGGATGCAGTTTCTGTCGGTCATTGTCAAAGTGAAGGTCCATGGAATACAGTAAACCTGAAGTGAAGCATTGAAATGTAAAACTGGTCTCACTGGAAAGGCTCAATTCTTAGACGGTAAGAAGACTCTGTCTTCTTGTACTGAAGTCGGAATTGTGCCTTGTGTATTGAATTCCTATGGAATTTTTGTGTTTCATCGTCAAAGAGAAGGTCCAAGGGATGCAGTATACCTGAAGTGATACATCATGATCTAAAACTGGACTCACAGGAAAGGCTCAAACATAGACGGTAAGAAGACTCAGTCTTCTTGTACTTAACTCGGCATTTTGCCTTTTGTATTTAATTCCGAAGAAATTTCTGTGGGTCATCGTCAACGTGAAGGTCCAAAGGATACAGTAAACCTGACATGAAGCATCGGAATCTGAAACTGGTCTCACAGGGGAGGCTGAATACATAGACAGTAAGACGAGTCAATCTTCACGTACTTAATTCGGCATACTGCCTTTTGCATATATACCGATGCAAGTCTTGTGTTTCTTCGTCAAAGTGAATGTCCAAGGGATACAGTAATCCTGAAGTGAAGCATCGGAATCTAAAACTGGTCTCACAGGAAAGGCTCAAAACATAGACTGTAAGAAGACCCGGTCTTCTTGGGCTTAGCTCGGCATTGCGCGTTTTGTATTTAATTTCGGTGCAATTTTTGAGTTTAATCGTCAAAGCTAAGGTCCAAGGGATACAGTAAACACGAAGTGAAGCATCGGAATCTAAAACTGGTGTCACTGCAATGGCAGGAATCATAAATGGTATGGAGACTCAGTCTTCTTGTACATAAGACGGCATTGTGCGTTTTGTATTTAATTCCGATGCAAATTTTGTGATGCATCGTCAGTAAGTAGGTCCATGTGATCAGTAAACCTGAAGTGAAGTATCGGATTCTAAAACTGGTCTCACAGGGAAGGCTCAAATCATAGACACTAAGAAGACTCAATCTTCATGTACTTAAGTTGGCATTGTGCCTTTTGTATTTAATTCCGATGCAATGTCTATGTTTCATCGTCCAAGTGATGGCCCACGGGATACAGTAAACTTGAAGTGAAGCATCGGAATCTCAAACTGGGCTCACAGGAAAGGTTCAAAACATAGAAAGTATGAAGACTCAGTCCTCTTCTACTTAAGACGGCATTGTGCATTTTGTATTTAATTCCGATGCAATTTCTTTGTTTCTTCGTCTAAGTGAAGATCCAAGGGATACAGTTAACCTAAAGAGAAGCATCGGAATCTAAAGCTGGACTCACCGGAAAGGTTCACAATATAGACAGTAAGAAGACTCAATCTTCTTCTCCTTAAGACTGCATTGTGCATTTTGTATTTAATACCGAAGCAATTTCTGTGTTTCATAGTAAATGTGAAAGTCCAAGTGATACAGTAAACCTGCAGTTGTGCATCGGAAACTACACCTGGTGACACAGAAAAGGCACAAATCATAGAACGTAAGAAGACACTGTCTTCTTGATCTTAAGTCGGCATTGTGCCTTTTGTATATAATTCCGATGCTATTTCTGTGTTTCATCGTGAAAGTGAAGGTCAAAGGGATACAGTAAACCGGAAGTGAAGCATCGGAATCGAAAACTAGTCTCACAATAATAGCTCAAAGCATAGACACTAAGAAGACTCAGTCTTCTTGTACTTGAGTCGGCATTGTGCCTTTTGTATTTAATTCCGATGCAATTTCTGAGTTTTATCATCGATGTGAATGTCCAAGGGATACAGTAAACCTGCAGTTGTGCATCAGAATCTAAAACTGGTCTCACTGGTAAGGCTCAAAACATAGACGGTAAGAAGACTAAGTTTTCTTGTACTTAAGTCGGCATTGTCTCTTTTATGTTCAACTCCGATGCAATTTTTGTGCTTCATTGTCAAAGTGATTGTCCTAGGGATACAGTAAACCCGAAGTGAAGCATTGGAATATAAAACTGGACTCACAGGAAAGGCTCAAAACGTAGATGGTACGAAGACTCAGTCTTCTTGTACTTAAGTCGGCATTGTGCCTTTTGTATTTAATTCCGATGCAATTTTTGTGATTCATCGTCAAAGTGAAGGTCCAAGGGATACAGTAAACCTGAAGCGAAGCATCGGAAACTAATACTGGTCACACAGGGAAGGCTCAAAACATAGACAGTAAGAAGACTCAGTCTTCTTGTACTTACGCCGGCATTGTCCCTTTTGTATTTAATTCAGATGCAATTTCAGTGTTTCATGGTCAATGTGAAGGTCCAAGAGATGCAGAAAAACTGCTGTAGTGCGTCGGAATCTAAAACTGGTGACACAGGAAATACTCAAACATAGACTCTAAGAAAAGTCAGTCTTCTTGTACTTAAGTCGGCATTGTGCCTTTTGTATTTAATGCCGATGCAATATCTGTATTTCATCGCCAATGTGAAGGTCCAAGGGATACTGAAAACCTGAAGTGAAGCATTGGAAGCTAAAATTGGTCTCACAGGAAAGGCTCAAATCATAGACACTAAGAAATGTCTGTCCTCTTGTACTTACGTCGGCATTGCGCCTTTTGTATTTAATTCCGATGCAATTTTTGTGTTTCATCGTCAAACCGAAGATCCAAGGGATACAGTAACCCTGAAGTGAAGCATCGGAGTCTAAAACTAGTCTCACAGAAACGGCTGAAAACATAAACGGTAAGAAGACTCAGCCTTAATGTACTTAAGTCGGCATTGTGCCTTTCGTATTTAATTCTAATGCAGGTACTGTGTTTCATCGTCACTGCGAAGGTCCAAGGTGATACAGTAAACCTAAAGTGAATCATCGGAACCTAAAACTGGTCTCACAGGAACGGCTCAAAACATAGCCATTAAGAAAAGACGGTCCTGTTGCACTTAAGTGGCATTATTGATTTTATATGTAATCCTGATGCAATTTTATTGTTTCATCGCCACTGTGAATATCCAAGGGATACTGTAAACCTGAAATTAAGCATCGGAATCTAAGACTGGTCTAACAGCAAAAGCTCAAAAAGTGGATGGTAAGAAGACTCAGTCTTCTCGTAATCTATGTCGGCATTGTGCCTTTTGTATTTAATTCCGATGCAAATTTTTCTGTTTCATCATCAATGTGAAGGGCCAATGGATAATGTAAATCTGAAGCGAAGCCTCGGAATCTAAAACTTGTTTCACAGGGAAGGCACAAATCATCGACAATAAGAAGACTCAGTCTTCTTGTACTTAAGTCGGCATTGTGCCTTTTGTATTTAATTCCGATGCAATTTCTGTGTTTCATCGTCAAAGTGAAGGTCGAGGGGATAGAGTAAACCTGCATTAGTGCATCGGAATCTAGAACTGGTCTCACAGAAAGGTTCAAATAATAGGCACTAAGAAAAGACAGTCTTCTTGTACTTAAGTCGGCATTGTGGCTTTTGTAATTAATTGCGATGCAATTTCTGTGTTTCATCGTCAACGGCATTGAGCCATTTGTATTTAATTCCGATGCAATTTTTGTGTTTCATCGTCAAAGTGAAGGTCCAAGGGATATAGTAAACCTGAAGTGAAGCATCGGAATCTAGAACTGGTCTCACAGGAAAGCCTCAAAACATAGACGGTAAGAAGTCTCAGTCTTCTTGTACTGAAGTCGGCATTGTGCCTTTTGTATTTAATTCCGATCCTATTAATGTGTTTCATCGTCAATATGGAGGTCCAAGGGAAACAGAAAACTAGAAGTGATGCATCGTAATCTAAAACTGGTCTCACAGGAATGGTTCAAAACACCGACACTAAGAAAATTCTGACTTCTTGTGCTTAACACGGCATTGTGCCATTTGTATTCAATTCCGATGCAATTACTGTGATTCATCGTCACTGTGAAGGTCCAAGGGATACAGGAAACCAGCAGTTGTGCAACGGAACCTAAAACTGGTGACACTGGAAAGGCTCACAACATAGACACTAACAAAATTTAGTCTTCTTGTACTTAGGTCGGCATTGAGACTTTTGTATATAAATCCGATGCAATTTTTGTGTTTCATCGTTAAAGTGAAGGTCCAAGGGATACAGTATACCTGAAGTGAAGCATCTGAATCTAGAACTGGTCTCACAGGAAAGGCACATAACATAGACAGTAAGAAGAATCAGTCTTCTTGTACTTAAGTCGCCAATGAGCATTTTGTATTTCACTCCGATGCAATTTCTGTATTTCATCGTCTATATGACGGTCCAAGGGATACAGTATATTTGCAGTTGTGCATCGGAATCTAAGACTGGTGACACAGGAAGGGCTCAAAACATAGACACTACGAAAAGTCAGTCTTCTCGTACACAAGTCGGCATTGACCCATTTGAATTTATTTGCGATGCAATTTCTGTGTTTCATCGTCAAAGTGAAGGTCCAAGGGATACAGTAAACAGGAAGTGAAGCATCGGAATATAAAACTGATGACACAGGAAAGGCTCGAAACATAGTCTGTTAGACGACTCAGTCTTCTGGTACATAAGTCGGCATTGTGACTTTTGCATTTAATTCCGATGCAATTTTTGTGTTTCATTGTCAAAGTGAAGGTCCAAGGGATACAGTAAACCAGAAAGTGAAGCAACGGAATCTAAAACTGGTTACACAGGAAAGTCTCAAATCATAGACACTAAGTAAAGTCAGTGTTCGTGTACCTAAGTTGACATTGTGCCTTTTGTATTTAATTCCGATGCAATTTCAGCGTTTCATCGTCAATGTGAAGGTCCAACGGATACAGTAAATCTGAAGTGAAGCTTCAGAAGTTAAAACAGGTCTCACTGGGAAGGCTCAAATCATAGACAGTAAGAAGACTGAGTGCCCTTGTACTTGTGTCGGCATTGTTTCTTTTGTATTTATTTCCGATGCAATTTCTGTGTTTCATCGTCAAAGTGAAGGTCCAAGGGATACAGTAAACCTTATGTGAAGCATCGGGATCTAAAACTGGTCTCACAGGAATGGCTCAAAACATAGTCGGTTAGAAGACTCACTCTTTTTGTACTTAACTCGGCATTGTGCCTTTTGAATTTAATTGCCATGCAATTTCTGTGTTACATCGTCATAGTGAATGTCCAAGGGATACAGTAAACATGAAGTGAAGTGTCAGAATCTAAAACTCGTCTCACAGCAAAGGCTTAAACATAGACACAAAGAAAAGTCAGACTTCTTTTACTTAAGTCGGCATTGAGCCTTTTGTATTTAATTCCGATGCAATTTCTGTGATTCATCGTCAATGTGAAGGTCCAGGATATACAGTAAATCTGCAGTTGTGATCGGAATCTAAAAATGGTGACACAGGAAAGGCTTAAAACACAGACACTAAGAAAAGTCAGTCTTCTTGTACTTAAGTCGGCATTGTGCCATTTGTATTTCATAACGAAGCAATTTATGTGTTTCATCGTCAAAGTGAAGGTCCAAGGGATACGGAAAACCGGAAGTGGATCATCAGAATCTAAAACAGGTGACACTGGAGAGCCTCAAAACATAGACAGTGAGAAGACTCAGTCTTCTTGTACTTAAGTCAGCATTGCGTTTTTGGATTGAATTCCGATGCAATTTTTGTGTTTCATCGTCAAAGTGAATGTCCAAGGGATACAGTAAACCTGATGTGAAGCATCGGAATCTAATACTGGTCTCACAGGGAATGCTCAAATCATAGAGAGTTAGAAGACTCAGTCTTCTTGTACTTAAGTGGGCATTGTGCCTTTTGTATTTAATTCCGGTGCGATTTCTGTGTTTCATCGTCAATGTGATGGTCCAACGGATACAAGGAAACTGCAATTGTGCATCGGAATCTGAAACTGGTGACACAGGAAGGGCTCAAAACATAGACACTAAGAAAAGTCAGTCTTCTTGTACTTAAGTCGGCATTGTGACGTTTGAATTTACTTCCGATGCAATTTTGTGTGTTTCATCGTCAAAGTGAAGGTCCAAGGGATGCAGTAAACCTGAAGTGAAACATCGGAATCTAAAACCGGTCTCACAGGAAAGGCTCAAAACATAGACGGTAAGAAGTCTATGTCTTCCTGAACCCAAGTCGGCACTGTGCCTTTTGTATTTAATTCCGATGCAATTACTGTTTTTCATCGTCAATGTGAAGGTCCAAGGAATACAGTAAACCTAAAGAGAAGCATCGGAATCTAAAACTGGGGGCATAAGAAACGCTCAAACATAGACACTAAGAAAAGTCAGTCTTCTTGTACTTATGTTGGCATTGTGACTTATGTATTTAATTCCGATGCAATTTTTGTGTTTCATCGTCAAAGTGAAGGTCCAAGGGATACAGTAAATCTGAAGTGAGGCATCGGAATCTAAAACTGGTCTCACAGGGAAGGCTCAAAAGATGCGCAAAACTATAGACCCATATCTCTGACGTCGATCTGTTGTAGAATTTTACAACATGTTTTTTGCTCGAGTATCATGTCGTTTCTGGAAACCCAGAATCTACCATCTAGGAATCAACATGGATTCCGGAAACAGGAAACGTGTGAGACCCAACTCGCTTTATTTGTTCATGAGACCCAGAAAATATTAGATACAGGCTCCCAGGTAGATGCTATTTTTCTTGACTTCCGGAAGGCTTTCGATACGGTTCCGCACTGTCGCCTGATGAACAAAGTAAGAGCCTACGGAATATCAGACCAGCTGTGAGGCTGGATTGAAGAGTTTTTAGCAAACAGAACACAGCATGTTGTTATCAATGGAGAGACGTCTATAGACGTTAAAGTAACCTCTGGGGTGCCACAGGGGAGTCTTATGGGACCATTGCTTTTCACATTATATATAAATGACCTAGTAGATAGTGTCGGAAGTTCCATGCGGCTTTTCGCGGATGATGCTGTAGTATACAGAGAAGTTGCAGCATTAGAAAATTGTAGCGAAATGCAGGAAGATCTGCAGCGGATAGACACTTGGTGCAGGGAGTGGCAACTGACCCTTAACATAGACAAATGTAATGTATTGCGAATACTTAGAAAGAAGGATCCTTTATTGTATGATTATATGATAGCGAAACAAACACTGGTAGCAGTTACTTCTGTAAAATATCTGGGAGTATGCGTGCGGAACGATTTGAAGTGGAATGATCGTATAAAATTAATTGTTGGTAAGGCGGGTACCAAATTGAGATTCATTGGGAGAGTGCTTAGAAAATGTAGTCCATCAACAAAGGAGGTGGCTTACAAAACACTCCTTCGACCTATACTTGAGTATTGCTCAACAGTGTGGGATCCGTACCAGATCGGTCTGACGGAGGAGATAGAGAAGATCCAAAGAAGAGCGGCGCGTTTCGTCACAGGGTTATTTGGTAACCGCGATAGCGTTACGGAGATGTTTAATAAACTCAAGTGGCAGACTCTGCAAGAGAGGCGCTCTGCATCGCGGTGTAGCTTGCTGTCCAGGTTTCGAGAGGGTGCGTTTCTGGATGAGGTATCGAATATATTGCTTCCCCCTACTTATACCTCCCGAGGAGATCACGAATGTAAGATTAGAGAGATTAGAGCGCGCACGGAGGCTTTCAGACAGTCGTTCTTCCCCCGAACCATACGCGACTGGAACAGAAAAGGGAGGTAATGACAGTGGCACGTAAAGTGCCCTCCGCCACACACCGTTGGGTCGCTTGCGGAGTATAAATGTAGATGTAGATGTAGATGTAAGAAAAGTCAGTCTTAATGTACTTAAGTCGGGATTGTGCAATTTGTAGTTTATTCCGATGCAATTTTTGTGTTTCATCGGCAAAGTGAAGATTCAAGTGATACAGTAAACCTGAAGTGAAGCATCGGAAACTAAAACTGGTTTCACAGGAAAGGCCAAAACTTAGACGATAGGAAGACTCAGTCTTCTTGTACTTAATCGACATTGTGCCTTTTGTACTTAATTCCGATGCAATTTTTGTATTTCATCGTCGAAGTGAAGGTCCAAGTGATACAGTAGACCTGAAGTGAAGCATCAGTTTCTGAAACTGGTTTCACAGGAAAGGCTCAAATCATAGACACTAAGAAAAGTCAGTCTTCCTGAACTTATGTGGACTTTCTGCATTTTGTATTTAATTCCGATGCATTTACTGTGTTTCACCGTCAATGTGAAGGTCCAAGGGATACAGAAAACCTGAAGAGAAGCATTGGAATCTAAAATTGGTGACATAGGAAAGGCTCAAAACATATACACTAAGAAAAGTCAGTCTTCTTGTAATTAGGTCGATATTGTGCTTTTGTATTTAATTCCGATGCATTTTCGGTGTTTCAACGTCAATGTGTAGGTCCAACGGACACAGTAAACCTGCAGTTCTACATCGTAACCTAAAACTGGTCGCACAGGATCTGCTCGAAACATAGACACTGAGAAAAGTCAGTCTTCATGTACTTAAGTCGGCATTGTGCCTTTTGTATTAAATTCCGATGCAACTACAGTGTTCCAATTTCAATGTGAAATAGCAAGGGGTACAGTATACCTGCAGTTCTGCATCGGAATCTATAACTGGTTGCACAGGAAAGGCTCGAATCATAGACAGTATGAAGAATAAGTCTTCTTGTACTTAAGTCGGCATTGTGTCTATTGTATTTAATTCCGATGCAATTTCTATGTTTCATCGTGAATGTGAAGGTCCAAGGGATACAGTAATCTTGAAGTTGTGCATCAGAATCTAAAACTGGGGACACAGGAAACGCTCAAAACATAGACACTCAGAAGAGTTTGTCATGTTGTACTTAAGTCGGCATTGCGCATTTGTAATTCATTCCGATTCAATTTTGGTGTTTTATCGTCAATGTGAAGGTCCAAGGGATACACTAATCCTGAAGTGAAGCATCGGAATCGAAAACTGGTCTCACAGGAAAGGCACAAACGTAGACGGTAAGAAGACGCAGTCTTCTTGTACATAAGTCGGCATTGTGCCTTTTGTATTTAATTCTGATGCAATTTCTGTGTTTCATCGTCAATAAGAAGGACCAAGGGATACAGTAAACCTGAAGTGAAGCATCGGAATCTAAAACTGGTCTCACAGGAAAGGCTCAAAACATAGGTAGTATGAAAAGTCCGTGTTCATGTACTTAAGTCGGCATTGTGCCTTTTGTATTTAATTCCGATGCAATTTCTGTGTTTCATCGTCAATAAGAAGGTCAAAGGGATACAGTAAACTTGAAGTGAAGCATCGGAATCTGAAACTGGTCTCACAGGAAATGATCAAAATATAGACAGTAATAAGAGTCAGTCTTCTTGTACTTAAGTTGGCATTGTGCCTTTTGTATTTAATTCCGATGCAATTTCTGTGTTTGATCGACAATAAGAAGTTCCGAGGGATACAGTAAACCTGAAGTGAAGAATTGGAATCTAAAACTGGTCTCACAGGAAAGGTTTAAAAAATAGACAGTAAGAAGAGTCCGTCTTAATGTACTTAAGCCAGCATTGTGCCTTTTGCATATGAATCCCATGCAATTTCTGAGTTTCATCGTCAATAAGAAGTTCCAAGGGATACAGCAAACTTGAGGTGAAGCATCGGAATCTAAAACTGGTCTCACAGGAAATGATCAAAATATAGACAGTAAGAAGAGTCAGTCTTCTTGGACTTAAGTCGGCATTGTGCCTTTTGTATTTAATTCTGATGCTATTTCTGTGTTTCATCGTCAATACGAAGGTCCAAGGGTTACAGTAAACCTGAAGTGAAGCATCGGAATCCAAAAGTGGTGTCACAGGAAAGGTTCAAAACATGGATAGTAAGAAAAGTCAGTCTTCTTGTACTTAAGTCGGCACTGTGCCTTGTGGATTTAATTACGATGCAATTTCTGTGTTTCATCGTCAATAAGAATGTGCAAGGGATACAGTAAACTTGAAGTGAAGAATCGGGATCTGAAACCGGTCTCACAGGAAAGGCTCAAATAGTACAATGTATGAAGAGTCAATCTTCTTGTACTTAAGTCAGCATTGTGCGTTTTGTATTTAATTCCGATGCAATTTCTGTGTTTCATCGTCAATAAGAAGGTCCAAGGGATACAGTAAACCTGAAGTGAAGCATCGGAATCTAAAACTGGTCTCACAGGAAAGGCTTAAATCATAGAATGTAAGGAGTGTCAGTCCTATTGTACTTAAGTCGGCATTGTGCCTTTTGTATTGAATTCCGATTCAATATCTGTGCTTCATCGTCCATAAGAAGGTCCAAGGAATACAGTAAATCTGAAGTGAAGCATCGGAATCAAAAACTGGTCTCACAGGAAAGGTTCAAATCATATACAGTAGGAAGAGTCAGTTCTCTTTTACTTATGTCGGCATTGTGCCTTTTGTATTTAATTCCGATGCAATTCCTGTGTTTCATCGTCATTAAGAAGGTCCCAGGGATACAGTAAACCTGAATTGAAGCGTCGGAATCTAAAACTGGTCAAACAGGAAAGGCTCAAAATATAGACAGTAAGAAGAGTCAGTCTTCTTGAACCTAAGTCGGCATTGTACCTTTTGTATTTAATTCCGATGCAATTTCTGTGTTTCGTCGACAATAAGAAGGTCCAAGAGATGCAGTAAACCTGAAGTGAAGCATCGGACTCTAAAACTGGTGTAACAAGAAAGGTTCAAATCATAGACAGTACAAAGAGTCAGGCTTCTTGTACGTAAGTCGGCATTGTGCCTTTTGTATTTATTTCCGATGCTATTTCTGTGTTTCATCGTCAATAAGAAGGTCCAAGGGATACAGTAAACCTGAAGTAAAGCATCGGAATCTATAACTGGTCTCATAGGAAAGGTTCAAATCATAAAATGTAAGAAGAGTCAGTCCTCTTATACTTAAGTCGACATTGTGCCTTTTGTATTTAATTCGGATGCAATTTCTGTGTTTCATCGTCAATATGAAGGCCCAAGGTATACAGTAATCCATAAGTGATGCATCGGAATCGAAATCTGGTCTCACAGGAAAGGTTCAAATCATAGAATGTAAGAAGAGTCAGTCCTCTTGTACTTAAATCGGCATTGTGCCTTTTGTACTTCAATCCGATGAAATATCTGTGTTTCATCGTCAATAAGAAGGTCCAAGGGTTTCAGAAAACCAGACGTAAATCATTGGAATGAAAACTGGTCTCACTGGAAAGGTTCAAAACATAGACAGTAAGCAGAGTCAGTCTTCTTGTACTTAAGTCGGCATTGTGCCTTTACTATTTAATTCCGATTCAGTTTCTGTGTTTCATCGTCATTAAGAACGTCCACGGGATACAGTAAACCTGAAGTGAAGCATCGTAATCTAGAACAGGTCTCACAGGAAAGGTTCAGAACATGGGCAGTAAGAAGAGTCTGTCTTCTTGTACTTAAGTCGGCATTCTGCCTTTTGTATTTAATTCCGCTGCAATTTCTGTGTTTCATCGTCAATAAGAGGGTCCAAGGGATACAGTGAAATTGAAGTGATGCATCGGAATGTAAAACTGGTCTCACAGGAAAGGTTCAAATCATAGTCGGTAAGAAGAGTCAGTACTCTTGTACTTAAGTCGGCATTGTGCCTTATGTATTTAATTCCGATGCATTTTCAGTGTTTCATAGTCAATAAGAAGGTCTAAGGGATACAGTAAACCTGAAATGAAGCATCGGTATCAAAAACTGGTCTCACAGGAAAGGTTCAAAACATAGGCAGTAAGAAGAGTCAGTCTTCTTGTCCTTAAGTCGGCATTGTGCCTTTTGTATTTAATTCCGATGCAATTTCTGTGTTTCATCGTCAATAAGAAGGTCCAAAGGATACAGTAAACTTGACGTGAAGCATCGGAATCTAAAACTGATCTCACAGAAAAGATTCAAAGCATAGACAGTAAGAAGAGTCAGTCTTCTTGTACTTAAGTCGGCATTGTGCCTTTTGTATTTAATTCCAATGTAATATCTGTGTTTCATCGTCAATAAGAAGGTCTAAGGGATACAGTAAACGTGAAGTGAAGCATCGGAATCAAAAACTGGTCTCACAGGAAAGGTTCAAATCATATACAGTAGGAAGAGTCAGTCCTCTTGTGCTTAAGTCGGCATTGTGCCATTTGTATTTAATTCCGATGCAATTTCTGTGTTTCATCGTCATTAAGAAGATCCCAGGGATACAGTAAACCTGAATTAAAGCGTCGGAATCTAAAACTGGTCAAACAGGAAAGGTTCAAATTATAGACAGTAAGAAGAGTCAGTCTTCTTGAACCTAAGTCGGCATTGTGCCTTTTGTATTTAATTCCGATGCAATTTCTGTGTTTCATCGACAATAAGAAGGTCCAAGAGATGCAGTAAACGTGAAGTGAAGCATCGGAGTCTAAAACTGGTGTAACAAGAAAGGTTCAAATCATAGACAGTACGAAGAGTCAGTCTTCTTGTACTTAAGTCGGCATTGTGCCTTTTGTATTTATTTCCGATGCTATTTCTGTGTTTCATCGTCAATAAGAAGGTCCAAGGGATACAGTAAACCTGAAGTGAAGCATCGGAATCTAAAACTGGTCTCATAGGAAAGGTTCAAATCATAGAATGTAAGAAGTTTCAGTCCTCTTGTACTTAAGTCGACATTGTGCCTTTTGTATTTAATTCGGATGCAATTTCTGTGTTTCATCGTCAATATGAGGGCCCAAGGTATACAGTAATCCTTAAGTGATGCATCGGAATCGAAATCTGGTCTCACAGGAAAGGTTCAAATCATAGAATGTAAGAAGAGTCAGTCCTCTTGTACTTAAGTCGCCATTGTGCATTTTGTACTTCAATCCGATGAAATATCTGTGCTTCATCGTCAATAAGAAGGTCCAAGTGTTACAGAAAACCAGACGTGAAGCATTGGAATGAAAACTGGTCTCACTGGAAAGGTTCAAAACATAGACAATAAGAAAAGTCAGTCTTCTTGTACTTAAGTCGGCATTGTGCCCTTTGAATTTAATTCCGATTTAATTTCTGTGTTTCATCGTCATTAAGAAGGTCCCAGGGATACAGTCAACATGAAGTGTAACATCGGAATCTAAAACTGGTCTAACAGGAAAGGTTCAAAACATAGTCAGTAAGAAGAGTCAGTCTTCTTGAACCTAAGTCGGCATTGTGCTTTTTGTATTTAATTTCGATGCAATTTCTGTGTTTCATCGTCAATATGAAGGTCCAAGGGATACAGTAAACCTGAAGTGAAGCATCTGAATATAAATCTGATCTCACAGGAAAGGATCAAATCATAGAATGTAAGAAGAGTCAGTCCTCTTGTACTTAAGTCGGCATTGTGCCTTTTGTTTTTCATTCCGATGCAATTTCTGTGTTTCATCGTCAATAAGACGGTCCAAGCATACAGTAAACCTGAAGTGAAGCATCGGCATCGAAAACAGGTGTGACAGGTAAGGTTCAAAAGATAAACAGTAAGTAGAATCAGTCTTCTTGTACTTAAGTCGCCATTGTGCCTTTTGTATTTATTTCCGATACAATTTCTGTGTTTCATCATCAATAAAAAGGTCCAAGGGATACAGTAAACCTGAAGTGAAGCAGCGGAAAATAATACTGGTCTAACAGGATATGTTCAACCATAGACTGTTAGACGAGTCAGTCTTCTTGTACTTAAGTCGGCATTTTGCCATTTGTATTTAATTCCGATGCAATTTTGTGTGTTTCATCGTCAATAAGAAAGTCCAACAGATACAGTAAACCGGAAGTGAAGCATCGGAACCTAAAACTGGCCTCACAGGAAAGGATCAAATATAGACGCTATGAAAAGTCAGCCTTCTTGTATTTAAGTCGGCATTGTGCCTTTTGTATTTAATTCCGATGCAATTACGGTGTTTCACTTCAATGTGAAGGTCTAAGGGATACAGAAAACCAGCAGTTGTGCAACGGAATATAAAACTAGTGACACAGGAAATGCTCAAAACATAGACACTGAGAAAAGTCAGACTTCTTGTACTTAAGTCGGCATTGTGCCTTTTGTATTTAATTCCAATGCAATTTTTGTGTTTCATCGTCAAAGTGAAGGTCCAAGGGATACAGTGATCATGAAGTTAAGCATCGGCATCTAAAACTGGTGACACAGGAAAGGCTCAAAGCGTAGACAGTAAAAAGGCTCAGTCTTCTTGTGCTTCTGTCGACATTGTGCATTTTGTATTTAATTCCGATGCAGTTTCTGTGTTTAATCGTGAATGTAATGTTCCAAGGGATACAGTAAACCTGCAGTTGTGCATCGGAAACTAAAACTGGTGACTCAGGAAAGGCTCAAATCATTGACAATAAGAAGACTCAGTCTCCTTGTAGTTTATTCGGCATTGTGCCATTTGTAATTAATTCCGATGCAATTTCTGTGTTTCATCGTCAATGGGAAGGTCCAAGGGATACAGTCAACCTACAGGAGTGCATCGGAATCTAAAACTGGTGACACTGGATAGGCTGGAAGCATAGTCACTTAGAAAAGTCAGTCTTTTAGTACTTAAGTCGGCATTGTGCGTTTAGTAATTCATTCCGATGCAATTTCTGTGTTACATCGTCAATGTGAAAGTCCAAGGGATACAGTAAACCTGAAGTGAAGCATCGAAATTTGAAACTGGTCTCACAGGAAAGGCTCAAAACAAAGACGGTAGGGTGACTCAGTCGTCTTGTACTTAATTCGGCATTGTATCTTTTGTATTTAATTCACATGCAATTTCTCTGTTCATCGTCAATGTGAAGCTCCAAGGGATACAGTAAACCTGAAGTGAAGTATCGGAATCTGAAACTGGTGCTACAGGAAAGGCTCAAACATTGACGGTAAGAAGATTCAGACTTCTTGTAGTTAAGTCGGCATTGTGCATTTTGTATTTAATTCCAATGGAAATTCTGTGATTCATCGCCAAGTGAAGGTCCAAGGCATACAGTTCACCTGAAGTTAGGCATCGGAATCTAAACAGGTCTCACAGGAAAGGCTCAAAGTATAGACACTAAGAAAAGTCAGTCGTCCGGTACATAAGTCTGCATTGTGACTTTTGAATATAATTCCGATGCGGTTACTGTGTTTGATCGTTAATGTGAAGGACCAAGGGATACAGTAAACCCGCAGTCATGCATCATATTCTAAAACTGGTGACACAGGAAAGGCTCAAACACAGACACAAAGAAAAGTCAGCCTTCAAGTACTTAAGGCGGCATTGTGCCTTCTGTATTTCATTCCGATGCAACTTCTGTGTTTCATCGTCAATGTGAAGGTCGAAGGGATACATTTAATTTGCAGTTGTGCATCGGAATCTAAAACTGGTCTCACAGGAAAGGCTCAAGAAATAGACAGTAAGAAGACTCAGACTTATTGTACTTATTTCGGGCATTGTGCCTTTTGTATTTAATTCCGATGCAGTTTCAGTATTTCATTGTCAATGTGAAGGTCCACGGGATACAGTAAACCTGCAGTTGTGAATCGGAAACTAAGACTGGTGACACAGGAAAGGCTCAAATCATAGACAGTAAGAGGACACAGTCTTCTTGTAGTTAATTCGGCATTGTGCCTTTTGTAATTAATTCCGATGCAATTTCTGTGTTCTATCGTCAAAGCGATGGTCCAAGCGATACAGTTAACCTGCAGGTGTGCATCGGAATCTAAAACTGGTGA